>NC_085137.1:247962866-248015232 GCF_035046485.1 Aedes albopictus | reverse complement strand
AAATTAAATCTTCATGTCATCGATCAAAAGTTTGGGGTCACCCCTCAAAATGATGTATCGGCCAAAAGTTTGGGGTCTCTTTCGTAAAACATGGAAAAGTGATTTGGTGATATCTTCGTCATCTATAGTTCAATTTTAATTCTTTTTGGCTCATTTAAAAAAAAATTAACTAAATTTACGTCTGATGTCTTTAACTTAACGTATTTAACGATTTTTGTATATAAAAATATTATGTAAAGTTAACACATTTCACCACATTTAAACAAATGAGGCAACTTTACGTTTAGTTTTAGTATGTAAATTTCAACAAATACAGTGTATCAAACAATTGTTCAAATGTTTATAACTTTTTTATACGCCAATCAAAAACGCTGAAATTTTGACCAATCATGAATCATATATTAATGCTCCATTGGAGAAATATTGAGCGAGATCCAATAAGTTTTCTGAAAATTATAGAACTTTTAGTAAAACTTTTATTTAATTTTATTTTTATTTTTAAACACATTTTTAAAAAAAATATATCTCAATATGTACTCGATGAAACTTTTTCAATTTTTTTTTGTGTTACAGCTTAAACCTAAGGCTTTCATATGCAGCTACGTTTGTGGTTTTATATTCACTGCAAAAAATATGAAAAATGTGCTTATGAAGTTGACGATATTAAAAAAATTACCATATTTTGCACATATAATCTGCCAAACGTTTTCTATTAATAAAAGTGCATTAACTGAACGAAAAATGCATAGGACCTACTCTTCATATGTAGTTTAGTAGGTCCTGTATAAAAATATTACATTAAGAGAGTTTAAAAAAGTTGAAAACACTTGGCACTTTTATTGATCAAAATATGAAAAATTTCCAAATTTATTTATTTATTTATTTATTTATTCAGTTTCGTCAAACAACGTAGACTAGTACATATACATACAGTTTTTGTTTCATTTCTTAAAGCTATAGTACATGTTGTTAATAAAATACATATAAGAAAATATATAAATAGTGTATGCTGGTGGATGTGTGTATAATTTGTGCTTTTTAAATATTTTAAGTACTACTACTGATGTTATTCCTTATAGTGTTAAAATATTTCTTTAAATTATGCCGCGACATAGTTAAGTCAATAGTTTCACAGTGTTGATTATAAATGTTCATGATTTGATTCAAAGGTTCATTTTTGGCATAGTTTGTGCGACTATGGGTAGTTTTAAACAAGTGTCGATTTCGCAATTGCCGTGAGGGCAGTGCTGAAAATTTCATTTCATCATATCTAAATTCAACCACCTACAGCTTATTTTAGAAGCTGAACCCGAGAATATGATATATGAAAAACTTGTGCGGCTAGACAAGTTCTGCAAGAAAGTCACGGAAAAACCACTATTTTTCGAATATTTAAGGTAAATGTCACGGACTACCTTTGAAAAATGCCAAATGATATTCACCGTGAATATCATTTGGCATTTTTCAAAGGTAGTCCGTGACATTTACCTTAAATATTCGAGAAACAGCGGTTTTTCCGTGACTTTCTTGCAGAACTGGTCTAGCCGCACAAGTTTTTCATATATCATATTCTCGGGTTCAGCTTCAAAAATGAGCTGTAGGTGATTGAATTTAGATATGACGAAATGAATTTTTCAGCACTGCGTGAGGGTATGTAAAAGTTTAATTTTGATAAGATTTCAGTTGAATCAATTCGCTGCGAAACGATGTCGTTAACAAATAAAACCATTGCAGTTTCACGACGCTGTTTCAGTGTTTGAATATTGATAAGCCTACAGCGCGCTTCATAAGATGGAAGAGGAAAAGTGGTCCAACCTAATTTTCGAAGAGCATATAATAGAAATTGCTTTTGTACTGATTCTATTCGATCGATATGCTTACTTTGAAATGGGGACCAGACAATGTTACAATATTCCAGAATTGACCTAACATAGGGAACATATAATGTTTTTATTGTGTAGGGGTCGTCAAAATTAAAGCTAAAGCGTTTTATGAAGCCAAGCATGTTATTTGCCCTATGTATAATGGTATTGTAGTGGTCATTGAAATTAAGTTTAGAATCTATGATTACTCCTAAATCCCTAACTCTACTACATTTTTCCACATACTGATCTCCTAAGGAAATTGATATGTTTGGTGTGTTTCGTTTTCTGCTGAATGATATTAAATTACACTTTTTGATGTTTAATTGTAGTAGGTTTTTCGAACACCATGTGTGGAATATGCGAATTTCATTCTGAAATATGTTGATGTCTTCTTGATTCCTTATTTCCATATATAGTTTCATATCGTCGGCATAAATAAGCACTTTTGTTTTCTTCAGGATGAAGGAAATGTCGTTAATGTAAAGAATAAATAAAAGAGGGCCCAGATGGGAACCTTGAGGCACTCCTGAAGTGACTTGAATGGGATGTGATGTTTTTCCTTTGACTTTTATTATTTGTTGGCGGTTTGTAAGGTACGATTCAAGCCATTTAAGAAGTCGGGGTTCTATACCCATTTTTTGCAATTTGAAGAGTAGCATTGGAATATCAATGCGGTCGAATGCCTTGCTAAAGTCAGTGTAAAGAGCTTCTACGTGATTGCCATTATCCATTGCAGTCAATGAAAAGTTAATGAATTCCAATAAATTTGTAGCGGTTGAGCGCCCTTTATAGAATCCATGTTGCATGTGCGTTATTCTATTCTTAATTTGAGCAAATATATTTTTATTGATTATTGCTTCGAATAATTTAGGAATGCACGAGATAATGGCAATTCCACGGTAATTACGTATGTCAGATTTTTTGCCAGATTTGAAAATAGGTACCAAAAAAGAGCTTTTCCATGATTTGGGGAAGATACCTGTTTCGAGAGATTTTTTAAATAGCCAAAATAGTGGCGTGGTGAGCTCCATAGCTAGATTCTTCAAAAATACTGGAGGAAGACCGTCGGGTCCAGCACCTTTGGAAGCATCTAAATTTTTAAGTGCGTTCAAGATTTCGTGTACCGACACTTCATTGTGAGTTATATCCACAGGAAATTCAGGGATATATTCAAAAAAGTCTCGGTCACGGTCATGATCTGAAAAGGTGGTGTAAATTTCTTGGAAAAATGATGCAAATAGGTTGCATATTTCGTCTGGATTGTTGCCTACGTGTTCATCAAGATTCATAGAAGTTGGAAAATTGTCAGATTTAAGATTAGTTTTTATGTAATTGAAGAAATTCTTAGGGCAAGACTTTATTTCATTTTCAGTTTTGGCATTGTACTCTTCAAATGCGGTGTCAATGGCAAAATTTAGTTGATTAGCGATGTCTAAATATTTTTCCAAATTTTCATCGCAATTATTTTTTTTGTAAATTTTATGCGCTTTCTGTTTGCGATTTTTCAAATATTTTATTTGTTTATTATACCAGACGGGATATTTAAAATTGACATTACGTCTTTTTTTCTTTTTAGGGACTTCGTCATGAATAATTTTGAAAATAATGTTGTAAAAAAGATTTACAGCATTTTCGACATTTCCTTCATTCCGTAGTGTTGATTGCCAGTTTATATTGTCTAGTCTACGCTTTATATTGACATAGTTAGCTTTTTGATATTCAAAAACATCTTCGTACTCAAAGTCGTTGGGATTTTGGTGTCCATGAATAAATATTGATAATTCGATTGCTGTGTGAAAAGCTTCATTTTTCCACAAGGGATTCAATGATTCGCTCACGCAAAAATCTTCGTAAATATTAGTGAACAAGAAATCCAAATAACAATTTTGTTGGTTTTTGACATGATTTATTTGATTGAGGCCTAAATTAGCAGTTTTGTCAAAAATAATACTCTGAACATATACAGATCTATCTATATATATAAAAATGCAGTGGCATACGTGGGACCACGCATAACTTGCGAACGGAAGGTCCGATTTTGGTCGTCTTAGTTTTGTTCTGTTAGTTTTCACCCAAGGAAGGTTTATAAGGCCTAAAACATGGACAAATTGAGAGTTTTCGAAAATCGATTTTCTATACCTATTGCACCGGGGACTTGGGCTTGGCTAGAAACTTGAAACGTCAAAAAACGCAGTAGGCAAGACAAAGTTTGCCGGCTACAGCTAGTATATGTATAAAAATGCAGTGGCATACGTGGGAGCGCGCATAACTTGCGAACGGAAGGTCTGATTTTGGTCGTCTTAGTTTTGTTCTGTTAGTTTTCACCCAAGGAAGGTTTATGAGGCAAAAAATATGGAAAAATTGAGAATTTTTGCAGAGCGATCTTCCAAACATTTTGACCGGGGACTTGGCTAGAAACTTGAAACGTCAAAAAAGCAGTAGGCAAGACAAAGTTTGCCGGGTACAGCTAGTTTTTTATATTTTTTGTAGTGAATCTAAAACCTCAAACGAAGCTGCATATGAAAGCCTTAGGTATAAGCTGTAACACAAAAAAGATTGAAAAAGTTTTATCGAGTACCGTAATCCGGGGTCAAATTGATCACTTTAAAACAATTTTTGCGGATAACATCAGTGCCAATTCAATTATAGCCAAAAGAATTTCTGTAAAACCAGTACCCTGTGGATCTCCATGGAACCATGTGACGGAACTTTGTTCAACAAATTTAAACTTTAAGTTAAATAACTCCAAACATCAATAAATTGGAAATGCCACTTTGGGGCGAAATTGATCAGTATATAATTAAGCATTGGTTGGAAAGGAAAATTTCCTTCTCCGCTTAATTTTGCTCTTCTAAAACCGAATAGCGCGTTTAAAATCTTACAACTAGTGAATTTAATACTTTAAATGCAAAATTAAATTTTGAAATTTCCCCTTAAACGCCTAAAGGTAGGCAATTTCATTTGAAATAAGTGATTTTTATCGCAATAAATGACTATTTCATCATAAAATTAACTTTTTTAAAACTATTTCATGTTCTGATTAGCTTCATAACTTCCTAACCAAGGTTCCACAAAAATGTTAAAACAGAGAATTTACGGGAAGTCCTATTAGCAATCGATTGTTTAGTAGCAATGATTTCAGCTAAATGAGAGATACATTTCAAATTCCTTTAAAAATAAGGCAAAACTAACTTTTTTTCTAAAAAATAAAAGTCTACACTCATCTCTAGACAGCTACGAACCAGATGACGTAAAAGTTTAAGATCATTACGACGCTTAAGAGTTCCTAGTATGGAATTACAATGTAGTACCCGAATGATCAATTTCACCCCGCTGATCAATTTGACCCCGGTTTACGGTACATGTTAAGATATAATGTTTTAAAAATGTGTTCAAAAATCTCACAAGTTTTACTAAAAGTTGTATAACTTGCAGAAAACTTATTCGATCTCGCTCAAAATTTCTCCAATGGAGCTATAATACAGGGTGTTAGGTTCATGAGTGCAAACTTTTTAAAGGGTGATTGAGGACCTCTCTCTCTCTCTCTCTCTCTCTCTCTCTCTCTCTCTCTCTCTCTCTCTCTTCTTGGCGTAACGTCCTCATTGGGACAAAGCCTGCTTCTCAGCTTAGTGTTCTATGAGCACTTCCACAGTTATTAACTGAGAGCTTCCTCTGCCAATGACCATTTTGCATGCGTATATCGTGTGGCAGGCACGAAGATACTCTATGCCCAAGGAAGTCAAGGAAATTTCCTTTACGAAAAGATCCTGGACCGACCGGGAATCGAACCCGTCACCCTCAGCATGGTCATGCTGAATACCCGTGCGTTTGCCGCCTCGGCTATATGGGCCCTTGAGGCTATATGGGTGATTGAGGACCATAAATAGTGAAAAAAAATGTTCTACGCATATGGTCAAATCTCAACCGTTACATAGTTATTAGAATCCCCATGTTTTTGACTCTCATTGCCTTGGCTGGCAATAACTTTAAAATGGTCAAACTTATCGCAGTTTTTTAACCCTTATTCGAAAGATTATTGAATTTTCTATCAAATGGCATGTTTGAATCGATTGGTTTAGTTAATTGACTAAGTTTTCTAGAGCAAAATAGCTAAATCAGGTATCAGGTATCAGTAGGTCGGCTCTAGAGGCACGTTCTCCTCCATTTGGGAAATTTGTGCCATCGCCATGAACACGAGCCTATTCATCATTTACCTGACGGAAAAGGGAAGGAAAAAGGATAGGAGATGGGAAAGGACAGGTAAGGGAATAGGATCGTCATACTCGCAAAAGCGTACCACAATGGGTTCACATAGCGTCCTGAAAAGGACACTGTAATAACGCATAAGCGTGCCACAATGGGTTCAAACAGCGCCCTGAGAAGGGCACTGTGATAATGCATAAAGCGTAAAGAGAGCCTATAGCTCTTTACCACAGCGGGTCAAGAACAACAGAACGTCCTGAAGATTCAGGTTTCTGAAGTCAGTTTCACTTAATAAGTGTTTCCCGAGTACTCGGAAACGCAATTGCGCAAAAGCTGGACAGTTACATATTAAATGATACGAAGTTCCATAATCGGATTCACAGCTATCACATGCAAATGAATCAGCTTGCTGAATATTCGCCATGTGATAACTGAGTCGGCAGTGGCCAGTCAATGCTTTGACCAGCATGCTGCAATTCTGCTTTGACAGATTTGTTAGATACTTTGACACCCCTAGAGATGGCTCAGTACAATACAATTTTGTTTGACGACATGACTCCAAACTATTCCAGTATTGTTTGTGCTGAGTGGCAGCCCAGGTGTCAATCTGAAGCTTCACCCAACACTTGGATACCGGAATAGCTGGCTCAGGGCCAATGAAGTCATGTGATGCTCCAGTGCGAGCTAACTCATCAGCCAATTCATTTCCAGCGATGGAAGAATGGCCAGGTACCCATACAAGGTGAACAGCGTTTGCTGAATTCAGCTCCTCAATTTGAGTTCGACAAGCGATAACTATCTTCGACCTGGAGTTGGCCGAAGCAAGTGCTTTAATAGCAGCCTGGCTATCTGAACAGAAGTATATTACTTTGCCCATTACGTGCTGCTGAAGTGCTGATTGCACTCCGCACATAAGAGCAAAGATTTCGGCCTGAAAAACGGTGCAGTGTCTGCCAAGTGAATAAGACTGATACAGCCTTAGTTCACGAGAATAAACACCAGCACCTGCTCGACCTTCTAGAAGGGAGCCATCAGTGTAACATACGATGCCGTCTGAAATACTTCTCTCCAGATAACCAGATGTCCACTCTTCCCGGGAAGGGAATTTCGTGGAAAATGTCCTATATGGAAAATTACAAGCAATTGTAAGATCACTTGGAGCAAGGACAACTTTGTCCCAATTCACCAAAAGTGGAAACAACGAGGTGTGTGTTGAACTGCGGTTCACAGGAGTTTCCTCTAGTAAACCGAGTACCCATAGACGGTAAGTGCAAGAAAGTGCTTCTTGTTTGAGATGAATGTGTAGTGGGACAACGTCAAAGAGAACTTCGAGCGCTGCCGTGGGAGTTGAAGAGAACGCTCCAGACATCGCCATTAAGCACATTAACAACAAAGATTATTGAATTTTCTATCAAATGGCATGTTTGAATCGATTGGTTTAGTTAATTGACTAAGTTTTCTAGAGCAAAATAGCTAAAAATAGCGTGTTTTAATTTGTTTATGTCAATTATCTTTGAAACATGCGTAATAAATTAGAATTCTTTCTTTGGCAAAGTTGTGGCCCCTGTTCCACTCTAAAATTCGTTCTTTGATGCCAAACTTCTAACTCTTATCGTTTTCTTGCAATTTTGATTTAAATGTGCGGCACAGTGCGTAAAAAAAGTGCTTACCATGCTGCCGTCAGTGGTGGAAATTGATCGCGAACGTGTGCTTACGGGCTACAAAAAAATGCCATCGCATCGCAAACCTTTGCTGTGCGATTGTGTTCGCACGTTTGTGGCTCACGATCGTACGACACGAACGCCAACGAGTGCATCGCATCTTTTGCAAGCGCGATGCTTTTTTGTTTTAGAGGTTCGCGGCCGATATTTTTGTAATGAAATCAAATGTTGGTAAACTTTTTCGTCGATATCATTTATTGGTATGGTACCTGACCAGTATAATCATAAAACACCCAACTAATTACCTTTAAGTGTACAAAAAATGGCAACAAACCAAGTGCTCTACATTGTGATCCTTCTGGCGAACCAACTGCGATTCTGCTCGTTCGACATTTGTTTTGTGTTGGTTCGTCGATTCGGGAAATCGTGAACCGTTCTCTCTTTTTGGGTTCGCGAGCGCGTGAGCAAAGATTGTGTTTGATGCGAACCAAAAAACACGTCAAGCGCATGATGCTTTCCACCACTGGCTGCCGTGAATCGCAAGTCAGTCCCATATTGTGCAATTCCGCGTTGGGTTATGGGAAAGGAATCACCCGCAGCTGGGACAACACACGTCTTACTTCGATGAGAGGAAGATACTGAAGAGGCTAACCCAAAGATGTCGACGTGCGACGCTGGCCCACACGAGAGACGCGTCTTGCTGCGAACATACCGACGGCCGAGCCGGCGTCGCTGTGAGCTCTAGTTCAGCTCCAACTACACTCACCATTGAGACTAGCATTGGGAGCTCTTTTGCGCCCACACATCCACCCCTCTCTCTCAAAAAAAAGTTTTAGATGATAAAGAAATACAAAGTGAAAAATGTAAGTCGTTTGCACAAGTGAGCTATCAAAAAAATTTCTCAAAAATTTTTCAAAACTTCAAATTTCGGACGAAATTCAATCGCAGTGCAAATACGACATGCATCACCCGGATATGAGATAACCATTTTCCCTGAAATCAAGGAACACTATGATGGAAAATTCGAATCAGCTTTTCTTCCTGATGTGGCTATCTCGCACGTATCTTCGACTGAGGGTAAACTAGTCACTGAGGTAGATTTTATATAGATTTTTAAAGTGCTCAACACGCCCAACACACCCTGGTGTGAAATTTAGAGGTGGAAAAGAAACTCGTTGAAATGCTATACATTCTCGAAAATCTCAATAAATCGCCATAATATTCACATACAGCGAGGATTCATTGGTTGGTGGATTACGATAGGTCACGATGCCATACGTAGATGCGAAGCAGTGTCGATGTTTTAAGCTAATTTTTGGCACCAATTAGGCAACAAAAACAGTGAGATTTATGTTGAATCGAATGTTGGATTGCTGATTCTTAGCCATTGGCAACCCCCTGGAAAAACTACTTGTGTACTATAAACAAAATTTTATGAAGAAGCATTTTTAAACTTCAAGAATATCGGTTTCACTTGACTTACACAATTTTCGTATTGCTTGGTTTACATGGCGCAAGTGACTTGATTCAAGTTAATGGAAAATGCTCAATCGAATGTAGATAGAGCGTGTAAACACCACCATCCATTTCACTTGAGCAACTGACTTGACTTGAACGAAAGTTGAACATGTTGAACTTTTTCATTCAAGACGCGAAATCATCTCACTTGCCTCATCTAAATCCGCTCGGATTGAACAATGTAAACACTTGCTTCAACTGAGATGCATTTAAGTGGGCGTTCAAGTCGTTTGCGCAGTCTAAACACATCATTCATTTGGAATGATCATTTTTGTGGGTTTTTCAAGTGAATTTCTCGTTTCAGTTGAAAAATGTTGAACCTTTTCATTCAAGTCAAACGAAATCAAATCTCACTAGCCCCGTTTAAACACGCGATTCATGAGAGTTGGATTCTTGAAAGAGAACATCATCCTATTTATAGAAGTGCTTTGTACTCTAAACCACAAATCAACTCAAATTTAGGTTCTTTCGACATATCCCCGGTTTTCCAAAGAAAGGGCAATCCAAAAATGTGTCGTACCAAGCTCCTGTGACAATGCATTTCATACGCATACAAAGGTTCGATGTAGAACAAACGCTAGCCAAAATGTCTTGTTTAACCTTCCGTCACTCTTGCGGTTGGGCACAACCATTAGCATCACGCCAATGCTGGATGCAAAAAGTGTGGCTTCGTGGTCGTGCGGCTAGTGTCACCAAGCACTTAGTCGCATCGTATTGATGAGCGCGGGTTCGATTCCCGCCACAGCTGTCAGGAAAAGTTTTCGGCTGTGCCACTGGGCGTTGCATGCTAGTCCGTTGTCTAGTGTCGTCGTGTTACCTTCAAAGAGCGAATAGCTCACTGGAAGCATTGAACGTGTCCATGTCTTAAAAAAAAATGCTGGATGCAAAAAGCGAGATTTTTTCAGCGTGTTGTACAAAATACAATAGCGCAATCGCTCGAGAGTTAAAACTTAAGTTTTCAAAATTACACAACCTCATCGTTGGTGAGCACATCCGATTCTTTAGTTTTTAAAACATTATTATACTAAGGGGAAATGTTTACACAACTCTGACGAATGCTTTTTTCTGGATTGTATTTTAATATATTAAGGTATTTTGTCTAATTTGGTGAGTTTGATCCTGCACATCGTTTTAAAACTTTGGTACTTAAACGCCTACCAAACGTATCCTTTGATTTTACCCTTCCACCAACAAAGTATCTCCCTTTTTGACACAGACCTACTGATCTATATCGATCTTTGTAGTTGGGTAACAAAAGTAGACAACCCTCGTAAAAGTGGTCTATTACTGTAACACCTACAAATTGTGTGACTTCCTTAATGCTAGTAGCTTCATATACTACCATCACGTCAAAATTCATTTTTGTTTATTTTTTTGTTACTTCTGAAACATTAGTATAAGACCGGTCGGGTACGGTATTACGGTATGCTTCTATACCCGTTTGTTAGCGCACTATCGTTGCCTCAAATTAAACTGATCACTCTGCTTGATGCGTTATCAAAGATAATAGCGGTACAAGTTTGATCAAATATAGGAACTTGCGTGCTATTCTAGGTTGCACTGTTATAGATGCTATGGAAATATCGTGGGTTTCAGAGCTAGTTGAATTGGGTTTTTAAATTAAGAAAAACGTATTGATTTTATGATTTTATACAAAAGAGCACCTTTTTCTGAACCACCATGATTTTTTTCAGATTTTTAGAACTTCATTTTGGCACCTAAAATTGACTTCGAAGCGAATTTTCGAAATCACCTTTTGACAGCTGGCCAACTGCTTGACAGCTCCGCCCAGTACAAAATGCGACGAGGGGTGATTCGACAAATCGCTCCCATACAAACTTCAAATTGATTTTTAAATAGGTTCCCGGGCACAGAAATTCATGAAAATTTGGATTTCGGCTCAGTTTTGCATGCAGATTCTGAATATTTTTTTTTGTCTGTATTAACGAGATTTTTAACCTTAGGCTAGTTCATCTCGGGACCCACGCTTTACTTCCCTTCCGAAGGAAGAACCCACATTTTGTGAGTATGTCGGGAGTGGGATTCGATCCCAGGTCCTCGGCGTGATAGTCTTGTGTTCTAACCACCACACCAGGTCCGCTCCACATTCTGAATATGGAATTATCTCAACACCGCTAAAGAAGCCAATTTATTTTAAAATGGTGGATCACAACACTTCATCACATTTTTGCTCTCACTTCTACAAGTTCTTTCAAGTGGCTCCAAATTGTTTGAAGTGGAATGATTTCCTCTATCATCTGTGTGTACATTTCCAAATGTTTTGTTTTTGTTTTCGGATATAATCATTATCGTTTTTGGTTAATGCATTATAAAAGTTTGTAATCGCAAATTGAGTTTCTTGAGCTGAGAAGGGCTTGGTGTTTTTGTGGCTATCGCTTTTGATACGTATGCAGAAGGTTCTAAAGTCAATCCCTGGCTCTTTCTTTTTAATCCTACTTTGTATCTTACTCCCAGCCTTTTCATCTCTTCTTCTACATGTTCAACTAATGTATAATTTTATGTTTATAGCCATCGCTAGGACCATAAACGAAAGAAAAACAAGCCACCTCCAAATTTCACAGCACAGTGTCAATTTTTTTTCGATCACGCTTACACGTTATTTATTGTCGGGCCGCCACCAAACCGAACGTCGCACAATCAAGTCGCGACGCGACCCAACTCGCGAGGTTTTTGCATCGTGTCAAAAGTAGTGCGTATCCTTCCCGTTGTTGTCAGCAACACAGCGCACTAGATGCGAAACAGTTGCGACACTTTTGGACCAAGAAAATGACATTATTTGATTGAATGTCTGTCTTGATTCCAACCGGATAGACAATATGTAACCAAGGAGCTTTTTCATATCATCTTCAGAATAATCAACACCTTAGGCCAGGCATCAACGCACCGACGTGAACCCTCTGCCACACAACCATATCATTAAACCCAGGGATGCGAATGAAATCCATCTCATTTATTTGAATAATAACCAACACATCTTTCCAGTTTTTTTAGCTTCTAATCATGTTTAAAGAGTACTCTTCAAATAAGAAGCGATCCCTTATCATTTGAATAAATTGTAACTTAATTGATTATCTGGGCATGAGACACGAAAAACTCTGAACAATTCCGCCAGACTGAATAATTACTGGATGTAGGGTAAAAGTCGGATCAAATTTTACCCAATGTTAGACCACTATTGGACCCACATCGGATAACTGTTGAGTCGGATCTATGTTGAGTTTGGTAACCGAAATAAATTAAAAAAAAACATGTTCATTGTAAGTTTTTGTCGCGTTATACGTCATCAACGATGAACAAAGGTATAAGTTTGCGATTGATTGCTAGCTCGGGCTTAATTAAATGGTATGTACCGGTCATTAGTCATTAGAGAGTCTTGACTGATGCAGGAGTTGGTGTCAATTGCATGATTGGAGGCCAGTTAGTTGGTTCCCGATGGTAAATAGAAGAACGAGTAGTTGCCTATTTCAGTTTCAACTTGAAATGTCGGTTGGTATTGAAATTTTGCAACACTGCTTCAAACACTCTGACATCCCAGCATAACTTTGTCCGAGCGCAGAGGACTCAACGATCTGCCATGGGCAAGTGATTGTAATCATCACGTCCTTCTTCTCTATATTAAGCTGTAATCTGATGTATCAAGCAGGGATGCCAGATGATTTTTTTGAAAAATCTGTATCACGTTTTTAGAAAATCTGAATCCCATACAATATTTGGGAGAAAAATCTGTATCTCATACAAAAAATAAATTACCCCTCAGAAATCTGTATTTCATATAAAATGACATCTGTATGGAAGCTCAAAGATCTGAATAATACAGATAAAACTGTACATATGGCATCCCTGGTATAAAGTGCCATTCTCGCCTTAAAATAGAGCACTACCAACACTCGCACACACTAAAGATGTCTATGGAGTTTTCCGGCTTGATGTCTGTTAATCCCAATCTCACTATCTCCCTGCGTTTCCATGTGTTCTGGTGAAAGAATCAACATCTTTTCTTCGTCCTTGAAAAAAAGAATCTCTGCCTAATTCCATATGTAACGCTCAAAGTTTATTGTTGAACTTTCAAAAATTTTCCCAATTCTTACATCGAATTTTGCATATCTGCGATTTGTTGTGAAAATGCATCGTGACCGTTGCATCTCGGAAGCTGCTTCTCAACCAGCAGATCTTTTGTGTTAATTGAGCTAAAATACTTATTGCAGATGAAAACCGACAAAAATGCAGCAACATTGTCGACTGACAGCATGAAAGAAATGCCCAACTGGGTAAATTCATCACCAACCGGAGAAAAAGTTATTCGTGCATCAACGGCAAGTCTGTCTGATGTGTTGGTCTGCTGTCTCGTTCCTCAATCAAACGACAACTTAAGCGGCGGTTTCATTCCATCATGTTCAGCGATCGAATCTCCGTACAATAGAGGCTTGCGTTAGGAACCTAACCTCAATAAAATCTCATACGATTTGTAAACATTGCAACCCGCTTCATGCGCGGTTTTTCGGAACCCGTTTCGTGCGCGATCTCTCGGAATCCGCTTTGAGCGTGGGTTTTTGGAACCCGCTTCCTGCGCGTTTCCCTGGAACCCGCTTTGTGCGCGATTCTTCAGAATACAATTTGAGCGCGGTTTTTCGGAACCCGCTCGATGCGCGGTTCCCTGGAACCCGCCTGATGCGCGGTTCCGTGGAACCCGCTTTGTGCGCGATTCTTCGTAATCCGCTTTGAGTGCGGTTTTTCGGAACCGCTTGATGCGCGGTTCCGTGGAACCCGCTTGATGCGCGGTTCTCTAGAACCCGCTTTGTGCGCAGTTTTTTTTTTTTACTCGCTTTTTGATTCGCGGTCTAGCATAATCCACTTGATGTGTGGTTCTTCCGCACCCGCTATCAGCGCAGTCTTTTAAACTCGCTCAAATTCGTTCTCGTGGGACTCGCTTCGTTGCAATCTTGCAGATTAAACACAATTTTCACACCTTCACTTTACTTACTTGTTTTCGTCTCAACCCGGGTGATTCCTTTCCGTCTTCAGTATACGGCTCGTAGCTTGCGTTGCATTAAAAAAAATATCTGCAACTCCTGGAAGGTTCGCCATTGTGCAATTCCGCGTTGGGTTATGGGAAAGGAATCACCCGCAGCTGGGACAACACACGTCTTACTTCGATGAGAGGAAGATACTGAAGAGGCTAACCCAAAGATGTCGACGTGCGACGCTGGCCCACACGAGAGACGCGTCTTGCTGCGAACATACCGACGGCCGAGCCGGCGTCGCTGTGAGCTCTAGTTCAGCTCCAACTACACTCACCATTGAGACTAGCATTGGGAGCTCTTTTGCGCCCACACACATATGTACAAAGTAGGCATTGAGAAAATGGCCTCTGAAGTTTTCAAATTCGATTTCTATGTGAAACTCTAAAAAATCGCCATGAATTGAAAACTTCTGCGATCATCATGAAATTTTCACACACTGTTTCAAACGTAAAAACGTAACAGTGAAAAATATAAAACTGGCTAAAATAGTGTCAGGTTTTGCACTGGAGAGTGCACAAGTTCGTAATGGGACTGACTTGCGATTACATTTCATTATGGGACAATCTGACTTGGTGTTGTTTTTCAATTTTACTGAACAAACTATATATTATTTTGCACGCAGCTGAAAGATTATCCGAAGAAAGCTCGAAAACGGCCATTAACTCATTTTTGCCCAAAATGCAGATGGGACTGACTTGCGATTCACGGCAGCATGACGATTGCAAATTTATGATCTGAAAAGCGACGTTTAAATCAAAATTGCAAGAGAACGAAAAGAGATAGAAGTATGATGTCAAAGAACGAATTGTAGAGTAGAATAGGGGCCACAACTTTGCCAAAGAAATAACTTTAAATTATCACGCATTTTTCAAAGATAATTGACAAAAACAATTTAAAACACACAACTTTTAAGCTATTTTCTCTAGAAAACTTAGTTATTTAACTAAACCAATGGGTTAAAAGATGCCATTTGATAGAAAATTCAATAATCTTTCGAATAAGAATAAAAAAATTGCGATAAGTTTGACCATTTTTAAGTTATAGCCAGTTAAGGCAATGAGAGTCAAAAACATGGGGAGTTCAATAACTACGTAACGGTTGAGATTTGACCATATGCGTAGAACATTTTTTTTCACCATTTAAAAAGTTTGCACTCAGGAACCTAACGCCCTGTATATGATTCATGATTGGTCGAAATTTCAGCGTTTGTGATTGGCGTATAAAAAAGTTATAAACATTTGAATGAAAAATTTTTTTGACGAAAAATTTGCTGTACGGACAATTGTTTGATACACTGAAACCTCCATTTAAGTCGATGCATGGCTGATCGAAAAATATTTTTACCGTGCAAGCAATGACTAAACTATACAGTTTTATATTTTTTGACAAAACTCCTTTGTCATGCGAAGTGTTAAAAAATATAAAAGTCTTTAGTTTTGTTATTGCTTGTACGGTAGAAATTATTTCCCATAAGCCATGCATCGACTTAAATGGAGGTTTCAGTGTACACTGTATATGTGGTTCAATGTCTATGCAGTAAGTACCATTCATTAGGTTTCAAATAAACCAAGATCAATTAAAATTGGATAAAAAATGACAAAGATATCTACAAATCAATTTTCTATGTTTTACGATAGTGACCCCAAACTTTTGGCCGATACGCCTTTTTGAGGGGTGACCCGAAACTTTTGGTCGATGACATCAAGCGTTAATTTACTTATTAACTTTTTTTCTAGATTTTTTAGCTAAGTTCTGTAAAAAGCAGATGAAAGCTAATAAAAAATAGGTTATATTACCGATCTCATCTTAAAATTTAGTCAACCCAATTTCCAGCGACACTGTCGTAAGTTTATATTCATTTTTTTACAAAATTTGGCAACTTTGGGTTAAGTTTACATAAATTTTTTCTCAAAAAGTTTTTTAAAATCATGTTCAAAGTTTCTTTGACTTATTATCTTTTGAATGAAACATAGGGTTTTGAAATCGCACGCAAATTGGCGGAGATCTGGGCTTAAAAAAATGACATGTTTTTGAGGGGGTGACCCCAAATTTTTGATCGGGAATGTAGTCACCTACAACAATACCAAAGGTTTTATAATTTGAACGCATACAGCGCCACCTAGCAGCAAAAATTGAAAATGTAGAATTTCAGTAAATATTTCTCATGAGGACTATCCGTTGCATCCGTGATCCCTGAAAGCAAATGCATTGATAGTGAGCAGAAAATAAACGAAGATAAAAAATACCTGTTTACCGCACGCTCGGTCCTTATGTTTGCAACTGCAATCTTTCAATAGAATGATAGCAGTGCTTGAAAATAGGCAAACTGTATAGAAATAGTTGAAAGCAGCAACCACTTACCGATAAATTCTTAAAATTCATAGATTGTTTCAATTACAGTCGTAGATTGTTTTAACACTTTGAAGCCGGATTTTTTTCAAGCGTTTTTATAAAGTTTTTTCTTCGTATTTCTGACGTTTTGGTGCTCAACAGCATAGAAAGGGTAGAATATGATGCAGAAATTTTTTCTGGATATCATAGGCCATCCAAACTGTTCTTGAGATTAGATCCTCCCTTATTTTTTTTCTTAGAATACTGAGTTTGGAATGTGGTAGAAACAAATAAAGTTTTTATTATACACTTTAAGGACTTCATTACAGAACAGTTTAGACGACCCTGAGTGTCCCAAAAGTTTATAATAACATCAAGTAAACTTCAGATTGGTCCTATTCCTACGGTTAAATATGCAACCTATATATCAGATATGGCTGCTGTTACGAGTGCAGACCTGAAGATCTGAACTTCAAGGTA
Source organism: Aedes albopictus (assembly GCF_035046485.1). Lineage (NCBI taxonomy): Eukaryota > Metazoa > Arthropoda > Insecta > Diptera > Culicidae > Aedes > Aedes albopictus. The sequence continues at coordinate 247,998,132 of NC_085137.1, read as the reverse complement.
GTTTGGCTGACCTAGAATATCCTTATAATGTCTTTAAATGGCATTGTAGATATCAGGAGCTTCACTGATTCCACTAGTGAGTAGATTATGTATTCTTATAGATTTGAAGAACTTTATTACAGGACAGTTTGGAATACCTAGAACATCTCAGAATACAAAACACCTTCTGATATTCTTGTTCAAGGGAGGTAGGTAATGAATACATATGGACGTAACCCATATCCGAAGGCAGCTTTTTAGAACAACTGATATGTCGATTAGTTCGTTTCTCCAAATTTGATGGTGTTCAGGGTGTTCTAGGTTGTTAGTGGAGTCTCAAATACAAATGATCCCATTTTTCCTTAATAGAGGACTCAATTTGCAACAATTGCCAACAATTGCCGAAGACAATTAAATGTGTGAATTTTTACAGCCGTGTCTATGTTGGGATTATAAATAACCCCTACGATCTCAACATTTTTTTACCAATAATTTTTTTGTTTATGTAACAAAGACTATTTTGGTTTGGTTTGGGCTGCAAAACGGTGAGTCGATAAGGAGAGCGTCCAACATAGCTCTGGTCCTCACAAGTTCCTACCTCATACTTCCACGGGTCAAGCGATGACAAAGACCGCCAGCTAAGAGTTGTGTGCTTAGCTGGTAGTGCAGCCTGGGCACTGTTGTCCTTCTGACTTCAGCTAGAATGAGGAGGTACGATCCGAGTGTCTGTTCACCAAGGAGGTGCGGCTCAAACAGCGTCTGTTCTGGCATCCAGCGGCTGAGTAAGAAACGCTGCACCACGCCCAGCTAGATCCAAGGTGGTAGCTTCATCAGCGTGATCGTCCCAGTGTTGGTTGGAATGCTAAACAGGCGAGACAGGAGTGTTGGCGTAGGCCATATAAGCCACCCGTAAAAATCCCCATTGCGAGTATCATAGGAGAAAATACGACTCGATACAATCGGCAAAGACCCACGCGACGAAATAAGGACTACGATTGGAAACTTGTAACATGGAATTGCAAGTCACTAGGTTTTGCAGGATGTGACAGGATAATCTACGACGAACTACATCCCCGCAACTTCGACATCGTGGCGTTGCAGGAACTTTGTTGGACTGGACAGAAAGTGTGGAAAAGCGGGCATCGAGCGGCTACCTTCTACCAAAGCTGTGGCACCACCAATGAACTGGGAACAGGATTTATAGTGTTGGGCAAGATGCGACAACGTGTGATTGGGTGGCAGCCGATCAACGCAAGGATGTGCATGTTGAGAGTTAAGGGCCGTTTCTTCAACTACAGCATCATCAACGTCCACTGCCCACACGAAGGGAGACTCGATGACGAGAAAGAAGCGTTCTACGCGCAGTTTGAGCAAACATACGATGGTTGCTCGCCGCGTGACGTGAAAATCGTTGTCGGCGACATGAACGCGCAGGTAGGAAGGGAGGAAATGTACAGACCGGTAATCGGGCGAAACAGCCTGCACGCCGTATCGAATGATAACGGCCAGCGATGCGTAAACTTTGCAGCCTCCCGTGGTATGGTAGTCCGAAGCACCTTCTTCCCCCGCAAAGATCCACAAAGCCACCTGGAGATCACCCGACCATCAAACAGAAAACCAAATCGACCACGTTCTAATCTACGGTAAATTCTTCTCAGATATAACCAACGTCCGCACATACCGCAGTCCGAATATAGATTCGGATCACTACTTAGTCGCTGTATGCATGCGCTCAAAACTTCCGACAGTTATCAGCACGCGTCGAAGTCGAACGCCGCGGCTCAACATCGAGCAACTTCGTAACGTAGAAGTGGCTGAAGACTACGCGCAGCAGTTAGCCGTGGCCCTACCAACGGAAGAGCAGCTTGGCGCAGCTACACTTGAAGATGGCTGGAGGGACATCCGATCCGCCATAGGTAGTACCTTGGCTACAGCACTAGGCTTCGCGACTCCGAATCACAGAAACGACTTGTACGACGGCAAATGTGAACAGTTGAAAAACGAGAAGAATGCAGCATGGGCGAGAATGCTGCAACACCGTACGAGAGCAAATGAGGCACGTTACAAACAGACGCGGAACAGGCACAACTCAGTCTTCCGGAGAAAGAAGCACCAGCAGGAAGAACGAGATCGCGAAGCGATGGAAGAGCTGTACCGCGCTAAGGACACACGAAAGTTCTACGAGAAGCTGAACCGCTCGCGCAGAATATTTGTGCCACAAGCCGACATGTGCCGAGATAATCACGGGAATATTCTCATGAGCGAGCGTGAGGTGGTGACAGCATTACGATGAGCACCTCAATGGCGACATTGCAAGTACCGAAGGTGGCGTGGTAACAGATCTAGGAGTATGTGCACAGGACGAAAGACTTCCGGCCCCTGACCTTCAAGAGATTGAGGAGGAGGTTGGCCGGTTGAAAAACAACAAAGCCGTGGAGAAGCACTGGTGAGAGCACTACACTGGGTCATTACCAAGATTTGGGAGGAGGAAGTATTACCGGAGGAATGGATGGAAGGTATCGTGTGTCCCATCTACAAAAAGGGCGACAAGTTGGACTGCGGAAACTACCGCGCGATCACACTACTGAGCGCTGCCTACAAGATACTCTCTCAAATTTTATGTCGTCGTCTATCACCGATTGCAAGTGAGTTCGTGGGGCAATATCAGGCTGGATTCGTGGGTGAACGCGCTACAACCAGATGTTCGCCATCCGCCAGGTGTTGCAGAAATTCCGCGAATACAACGTGCCCACACATCACTTGTTCATCGATTTCAAATCGGCGTATGATACAATCGATCGAGAACAGCTATGGCAGATTATGCACGAATACGGATTCCCGGATAAACTGATACGGTTGATCAAGGCGACGATGGATCGAGTGATGTGCGTAGTTCGAGTATCAGGGACACTCTCGAGTCCCTTCGAACCTCGCAGAGGGTTACGGCAAGGTGATGGTCTTTCGTGCTTGCTGTTTAACATTGCTTTGGAGGGTGTAATAAGAAGAGCGGGGATAAACACGAGTGGGACGATTTTCACGAAGTCCGTTCAGCTGCTCGGTTTCGCCGATGATATTGATATTATTGCTCGTAAATTTGAAACGATGGCGGAAACTTACATCCGACTAAAGAGTGAAGCCAGGCGAATCGGATTAGTCATTAATGTGTCGAAGACAAAGTACATGATGGCAAAGGGCTCCAGGGAGGAATCACCGCGCCCGCCACCCCGAGTTCATATCGACGGTGATGAAATCGAGGCGGTTGAAGAATTCGTGTACTTGGGCTCACTCGTGACCGACGACAACGACACCAGCAGAGAAATTCAGAGGCGCATTGTGGCAGGAAATCGTGCCTACTTTGGACTCCGCAGAACTCTACGATCGAATAAAGTTCGCCGTAACTCGAGGTTAACCATCTACAAAACGTTGATTAGACCGGTCGTCCTCTATGGGCACGAAACATGGACCCTACGTGCAGAGGACCAACGCGCCCTTGGAGTTTTCGAACGTAAAATGTTGCGTACCATCTACGGCGGAGTGCAGATGGAAGACGGGACTTGGAGAAGGCGAATGAACCACGAGCTGCATCAGCTGCTGGGAGAACCAACCATCGTCCATACCGCGAAAATCGGGAGGCTACGGTGGGCGGGTCACGTCATCAGGATGTCGAATAGCAACCCGACTAAAATGGTTATCGAGAGTCATCCGACCGGTACAAGAAGACGTGGAGCGCAGCGAGTTAGGTGGGTCGACCAAGTGGAGGACGATCTGCGGACCCTACGCAGAGTGCGGAACTGGAGACAAACAGCCATGGACCGAGTGGAATGGAGGCTGCTACTATGTACAGCAGAGGCCACCCCGGCCTTAGCCTGACCGGTAAGGTAAGTACTATTTTGGTTTTGAATTGCTTGAGTTTCTTTGCGTGTGCAGCTTCGGTGGTTTTCGCGGCGGAACAATGATCGTAGTTCCATTACATCCGTACTACTGCTAGCTTCAACCTAGTCCTAATCAATACAAGAATCAGCAAGCACCGAAGCAGAAAACCATCAAAGATTAACATAAACACACATAGTGAAGAAACAGATGTTCAGGGGTTCGTTCGTACATTACAATATCCTTAATAAATTCCCCCAAAAAAGGCGCTGTCCATTAACTACGTAGACTCAATTTCGGCAATCTCGGACTCCACTCCCTCCCCCCTCGTAGACTTTCTTCCACACAAAATTTCCGAAATTTGTGTAAACCGTAGACTTTGGCCAGAATCCCTTCTCCACCACCCAAACCTCCCCCCCCCCCCATTCTGAGTCTACGTAGTTTATGAACAGGCCCAAAGTAAAGAAAATCTTTTGGAGACTTATTCTAGAATTCCTGCATGAGATTCGAGTTGTTGTGTTGTTCCTTGCTGTACATGAATCGCTCCTGTCTGGGGTAAGTATTGCAGCATTCGCTAGATTCATCAACAACGTTTGCCCGGTGTCTCTTTCACGAGCACACTGCCACCTGTCGGTATGACCGCGCGAGACACTGTCGGCCATGATGGATTTCGATTCGACGTTTGCTAACACGCACACTATTACACAAATCGCCTGTGATTTTCGTTTGCATCATTCAGCAACGTGTGCACTGGTGAATGTCAAAGCGATCGAATACTAGCGCCTCTGGCGGAAGGATCGCGCAAATCAAATGAAATTTGAATTGATCGTTAAATGCATGTGCCAAGCCGCTTTGAAGAGTGTTACGTCTGCTTGTTTGTGACCCTAGATTCTTTCTGAGATTGTTAGCAATCAAATAAAAAATTCCTCCAGGCATTTCTCAGAGTTTATCTGCTAGAATTGCTCCATAAATATGTCAGAAAGTTTCTTCAAACATTCCCGCACAACTTATTCTAGGAACTCTTAAATGGTCAACGTAATTTACCTTTGTTGTTTTTAGGGGTATTCAGTGAACATTTAGCAAAGATCCTACTTGTGTTATTCATGTGGTCCTGCTCTTAAAGACTATTTCCTGCTCCTCGAAATCCAGTTAGTACGGTGGAAATCTGTGTGGTTAGTGATATTCTCACTGCGGCCATTCAGAATGGTTCCACAGATTAGGAAGTACTATCATATCATTTTTGATCTTCCCTCCCATCTTCAAGGAATCATTACAAGCTCAACGCAATCGTTCAGGCACATTGAGTGTCATCGTTGATGAAATTGTTAGAATATCACATATCCTGCTGTAATATTCAAACAACTCCTGATTAGTTCACCCAAGAATTCTGCCTCGACCAAGTTGACAGAACGCTGCCCATACCCCTTTCTGAACCAAAGGGCCCTGACCTCTTGGAATCGTTCCAAAATTTTTTAGGGATATTCCAAACCAACGAAACTACCTACATCGAAAAGCAAAACTTCAGGTTTACACTTGTAATAGTAGACATCTAAATTTTAAAGATTAACAGTAGGGGTACTCACTAAACAGATTAAATGGCTGCGCAAGCCATGATTTTCTGCTTATTTGAAATGATTCATTATTTTGCGAATAAAATAATCAAAGATTGCTTTAGTGATCGCGACGTTTAATCAGTTTAATCAGTTTACGCTGTTAAGTGAATCCTTCTAATGTATTTTTTCCTCATCTGTAGAGCCTTTTAACCACTACTGCGTCCATTATTTAGGAATATTGTCGTATGACCCATATTTAATTTGGTGCTAGTCAAATATCCTATCGAAATTGAGTTGTGATGAACAGCAGTGCATATTGAGCTATAGTTATTGATCCTAGTGAAAGATTAATTTATAAATTTGGGATGTTCAGGGTTTGGACAACTGTCCAGGAGTTAAGTCCTTGACATCTACATCATTACAGTAGATAGTTTCGATATGAAATGTTGTTCAATTATTATTTATTATTTGTTGGGAGTATAACAAGAGCGATGTGAGACTTGATGTAAGTAAATATTACTTGATTATCCATGAATTAGATACTAATAACACATCAATAAACATTTCCGATTTTTTTTTGAAATTTTGTCGTTAATTTTAAATTGTAATTTTATTGTACATACGTTACGTTATAATAAGCCTGTAATGCCCCCATTGTACTGTACTGTACTAACAGTCCCACACACTTAATTCAGATTGCCGGGATATCAGCATTTTTTTAAACTTTTGCCGAGATTCGCACAGCCGAGCAATCAGCAAACAATCATTTTGCCGGGATCTCGGCAATTTTGACAGTTCATTGCTGATAGTCGGCAATCGTTTTGCTGAGAATCAGCTAACAATCGTCACTTTTTGCTGAGATACCAGATAAAGATTTTGCTGAGCAGACGGCTGTGCGCGATTTTGCCGAGCCCGCGAATTTGTTTTGAGTGTGCATATGCATAGGAAATCCTGCAAACATGGGACTGATATGTGACACGAATGCCTTCTAAAGGTAATGTGTCACTAATAAATAAACAATAATAATAATAATAATGGGACTGATATGCGAGTGGGGGCAGTGTAGATAGTACTCGTTTTCAGGTAAAGGAAAACATTTTGAATTTGCATTAGGAGTGTAATGCGATTACAGTTTGAAGCAACAGAAAAAAAAACCTTATCAACCAATTTCAAATTTCTTGGAGAATTTATTTAAAAACCTGGAAGAAATGGGATACATGTACAGTAGACGTTCGATAACTGCAACATGTTTACGTTTCACTTAGCGAACGAAAATTCGATAACTGCAACGCCTGACAGTGTCAACAAGCCGTCAATTGACGTAAAATGAACGAAAAATTTATTCGACTGTTCATTAGGGCTAACATGGCGCACCAATTTGACGTTTGGCGGTGCGATAACTGCAAATTTGTTGCACTTACCGGACTTGCAGTTAAAAAGCATTGCAGTTAAACCGTTTGCACCGACCGAACGTCTACTGTAATTCCAGGACTGGCATAATCCGCCTGACTTATTCAAACCTCATTTTATCAGGTGAACGAATTGCATGAATCGTCGTATTGTTAGCTCTATTTACCAACACCCTTGTACAAAAGATCTGTTTACTTTTTATTTTCTTGTCGTTTGTCTTATCAGAAACGAACACGTAGCAAGTCGTAAATGAGCAATAATAGGTAACAGAATTGAGCTTATTTTTTCCTCTATTTTACTATTTTGATGTGGGATTTTATGGAACTTCGACTTACTTGCCCAGAACATCATCCAGATCCCCTCGAGATGGCGTTATTCCTCGGTACCTTCCGGTGCAGCTCAGGGGCATCAATTCATCCGCCGGATAGGCCTTCTCCATGTACGCCCGGTAGGCATGATAGAACATTTCCCTGGCTTCTTCCCTGGAAGTTTTAAATTTAAGCTGTTAGATCCGGGCATTCTCTTTGGACGGCATTAATCCGTACTTCAGCTCATTCCGCTCCTTGTGTGACATATTATGCGTCGGAACGGACGGAATATTGTCCGCTGTGGCTACGCAGCCGGACAAAACCACCGACAGGGCCACATACTGCAGCAGGAAGCACCAGAACCCGTTCAATGTCCGCATTCTATTCGACTATCTAAACAAAACTCCCTTCCTCTTCCTCAAGACTCTCTCGGAGTGATCTCCGGAACACAAACACCACCAAATACGTACAATCTTTCACGGCACAGAATAATCGGAAGAGGAAGGACCTACTCCAACACCAGCCACTTACAGCACTTTCTCGTGGCCTTTTCACGACTCTTCATCCGCCGAGGACAAAACACTCATCAACCAGCAACCGATTATTATTCTTTTCTGCTTTCCCCAAAACAATGCTCACAGATTCGCTCCGTTCGGGCTTGGCAGAAGGAGCTTTACGTACGACGACTTTTCCCCGTTTCGAACCGCGAATCATCAGGATGAGAAGCTGGTGTTGGCCTCCGACAATCCGTTGCGAACCGAAAACATTTCCCCGTGATGACGACACCCCGATACGATGACACTGTTCCCGTTAGATTTTCGCGACGCGACGGAAAAAGTCGAAAGGAAAACTTTTGTGCCAGCAGCCAGCAAGCAACCACCTAGTTTTTCTTCTCGCACTCGCACAGCCTTCACTTTTCCCTTTGATTTTCTTCGCCTCTGTTTTGTGCCTTCGTCGTCGTCGACCAAAGTATATAAATATGTACCAAGGTAAGAGATTCCCGTAAATGTCAAAAATGAGACTCACCAACACATCTGCGTTAGTTATGAAAAGTTGGTGTTTTTACACTAAAATGTCATTATTTCAGCAAAGTTTGTGAAGTTTTATTAGTTTGGATGTTTCTAAATGCTGAAAAAATATGTTTAGAACCAATTTAAAAAAAATTGTTACCGATTTTCAAATGGCGATATATCCTGTTTTATTGCATGGAGGTCACATTTAATCCAGTCAGATGCAATTAAATAATAGTTTCTAAGATGGGAGTGCTTAATTTCTTAAGAAAGTTTGCTAAATAGTGATGTGCCCATACAAATCAGCGCAAACTTCATAACTATTTTTTGCTTTTTTCCTTTTCTCACTTATCCGTGAATATTAGCGGGAATCTCTTACCTTGGTATTTAGATACTTTGGTCGTCGACGACTTCAGCAAAGAGAGAACGAAGATGACAACAGCTGCCAGCTGGATTAGTTCACAGAATCACCGTGTGATGACGCTGCAAGGTGTCTAAAAGGAAGGTACTCAAAATACTGCAGTCAGAAAATGATAATCTGGATAATCTGGCATTATAGTTTAATCAGGTTTAATCTGATGTTCGATTAATGATATAGGTCCTACGAGAAAGTATTTAACTATGCTTCACTTGAAACAATGTTCTTCATTCGACTTTTGTATTGTAATTTTTGGTCAGGTTTCTTAAATTCGATTTTTTCATGCAGCAAAAAATGTATTACGGACCACTTTAGAAAAGTTCACCCTTTCTAATTAGAAGTTTCTCTCCCTTATTGGCACAGAACTGGTCCATATCGATCTGGATTAGAAGTTTCGTGAACGGAGCCCAATTTGTTTGGCGCCGTTGTTTGAATGGTTTCAATCCAAAACATGTTCGACTTTTATCCGTCAGATTTGTTGCACTCAATCGTTTCAATGAAATAAAAAGAACAGTTATTATTACATTAAAATAGTTTATTTATCAGTAAGTCTGTGCTATAATAGTTCATAACAATGGTAAGCTGAATGGTAGACCAAATTCTACATTGATCTTCAAGTGATTCCCCAAATTTCAGCGTAAAAGTACCGCACCCAGTCAAAGCGTCGCCCTCACCCCGGTGAATTCCGCCTTCAAAAGTCCGATTTCCCTGTCGAACAAACGGACCCGAGAATGTCGCGACCGCGCCAAAGACAAAATCAAGGACACGGGACCACCCCCGCCGAAGCTGTCCGCGTCCGAGTTCGAACTGATGATCCAGAAAATCCTCTCGCGCCCCTTCAAGGTGCCGATTGCGAACTACGTTCCGGAGCATACGACCCGCTGTCTGGGGATGAAACGGCCGGCGGCCCGACGGGCACTACACGATCCGTTTGCGTGCAATGCGCTGGTGCTGTTCACGCCGGAGGAACTAACGGAGCACGACAAGCTCAAGACGGATCCGGGCAAGATTCAGGTGCACGTCGTGGTCGATCCGCTGCTGGGAAATATTTTGCGGCCGCATCAACGCGAGGGCGTCCGGTTCATGTACGAGTGCGTGACGGGTAAGCGAGGAGATTTCCAGGGCTGCATCATGGCCGATGAAATGGGGTGAGTACATATTGGATTCGCTTCGGTTTGGTAGGGTCGAACAGTGGGTACATAATGATGAAAACTTGGCAAACATCAGTAGTATGCTGAAACACTTTAGCAGTAGACATTATACTTAACTTATCGCGTACAAAAAATGGGTCAAAAACTGCCCAAAATAGAAGCCATGCCAAGGTGGTTCCACATCTCTTTCGCTGTTGAATGGGGTTTCAGCAATGTCAGGTCAGTCGTTAAAATCGATGGCGCATAACCAGTGGAAGTCGTGCCTACTACTCCCTTGTACAAAAGATGTACGGTTAAAAAAAAAGACCCGCGCATTAAGACCGGTGATCCTCTACGGACACGAGAAGACATGGACCATGCTCGAGGAGGACCTGCAAGTACTCGAAGTTTTCGAGCGTCGCTTGCTAAGGACACTCTTCGACGGTGTGTAGTGAAGAAGCATGGGCATCGAGCTCGCTGCACTTTACGGAAGGATTGGGTCGGCAGGGCATGTTGCAAGAATGCCGGACAATAATCCTGCAAAGTTGAGATTCGCTACAGATCTGGTTGATACAAGAATGCTTGGAGCACAGAGAGCAGGATAGGCGGACCAGGTGGAGCATTTTGCGCAGGACTGGTTTCACAAATGTGAGGACCGGGGCCACAGTTCATTTATTTGGGGCTCAATCGCGTATAACGCTTGACGGAGCCGAAGATCTTTTTTTTTTGTACTTAATAGTATACAATATACAGAATAATAACTTTTTAATAATATCTGTTAGTAATGGGAGGAAGCCAGGATACTCGTGCGTGTACTCGTGGCAGCTGGAGGTTAGAAGGCCATTTTTTGAAGGAATGGACAGGGTAAGGATTGTACCAAAGGTTTCACTGCAGCTCATCCGGGGGCGAACGGCATCTTGCTAGCGTATTCGGTGCCTTGTGGTGTTGTCACAACTTGTTATGGGGCTAGGTCTTCCGGATGGCCAGGAGCAAGTTGGTGACACAAAGTAGACAGAACAGAGAGCAAAAAAAAAACTGGAGAAGCAAACACAAGCAAATTAAACTTTTATACAAGCAGAGCGATGAAAGTCGAAAATACACCCCATGTATGTGACATTGCGGGTGCCCAACACATCTCTTGCAAGAACGAAGGGTTGTCTACCTCGGGCCTCAGGGGTATGCAAAAGTAGTGCTCTGGAGGTGTCATTATCCGGGCACTGCCAAACTACGTGGTCGATGTCATCATAACCGGAACCGCACTTAGTACAAACATTGCTCAACGCGAGGTTATTCCTGTGTAAATGCGCATCTAGCGAGTAATGGTTGGACATAAGTCTTGACATCACATTAGGAAACATTAGGAATAATAGAATGTAACCACCGTCCCAGCTGGCCATCTCGGCAATCATTGTGCCAGCTTTGAAGAGAACTCTGGCGAACACAATGGAAAAATTTATCGTGTGAAATTCTTCTATCATAGATTTCACCTTCATGAGCGCCCACCTTTGCGAGAGAGTCCGTCTTCTCATTGCCGTAAATTGAGCAATGTGAGGGGACCCATACAAACATTATCTTGTATGATCTTTCGACCAGTTTATCCATCTGCTCCCTTATTTTTGTAAGAAAGTAAGATGTATGTTTTACAGGTTTCATCGACCAGAGTGCCTCTGTGGTGTACTGGCACCACTGCATGCAGCATGTCAAAAACCACTGTTTGGTATGACGACGGTTGCGATTCAATAAAACTTCAATCACAGCAATCGCTGATCAGAAACTGAAAATGTAAAAGTTAGTTATTAAGTGACTGTTGCGGCGAGTCAAACTAATTTTCACAGCAGACAATCCGTTTATTTGTTGATCAGCTTAAACTGTAATTTATTCATTTATTATATTAACCGTTTACAATAATATTTGTTAACTTACAATTTACAGTTTTATCGTCCCGCAGTTCAATTCGGTTTCAAACCACAACTAACAACTGAATAATTATGTTATTCTAAGCCACAATTCAAGTGTACGTTCCAACTTGTACTCCTTTCAATCTCTCTATTCAATCGAACTGCATCTCACAAATATGTCAGGGTTGCCAGCTCGTTTACCGCGCCAACATTCCCACCCCCGTGAAACTACATATTCTATGAAGTTTGACTTAATAAGGGCGCGGAATTAATGATGACCTTCCTGAACTCTGTTTTGGTGCAAAAGAGGATGGTGCAACAACTGGCATCTTTCAATCCCACACTCTTCAGCATTCTGGCAAACTCCAGTTGCATGCCGACGGTTGAGACAACATCTGCATAATCTTAGTTCACCAACTACTCTCCAACGCCGGCTGACGTCGAACGAATAGACCATTCCCGTCTGACCTAACCCCCCTTTTTCATATTTTTCTTCGAAAGATAATTGGTTTTGATGAATATCGACGCTTTCAGATTTTTTTTATATGCGTTCCTGATTTTCTTACAAATTTTCAAAAACTGGGAAACTCACCACATTTTGAATTAAAAACCATCATGCGAAGTAGTTTTTGGTAACCCTAATAGTGGTGATCATTTTTTTCACCACTCAGAAAATGAGAATCTCTTGGTAGCCCTATTTTGGAATGTTTGTTTACATTCAGAAACGTCAAACATCAGATGATTCTCTTAGCGCTAATGCCGGAAGATTCAAGAGCTCTGGAATCGAACAGACCGAGTGATCTGGCTAAACTAGAAAAGAGAAGTGCACAGTTTGTTATAGCAGCAATATTCATATTTTAGGATTTGGCTTACGCCGGAAGCTTGTCACGGAACGAACAATGTGATTAAATTGGCAAAGAAGTCGGAGATGGGCTGCAGTTTGCGGGTAGGTTCAGCAATCGAGAACAGTTGAGCAATGACATTTCCGGATTTAACCCGAAAAGCAATGGAACCAGCGCAGCGCACTGTCGTCAGATACCCCGTTTCAGTTCAGTGCCCAGTTACGTTTTGAAGCTCCGTTCAATACAGTGTGCATAATTGTGCAAAAACGTTTCTGTTCTGAGTGAAAGTAAATATCAACAGAAACCGAGATGCCGCAATTGCGGCAAATGCATCTTAAATATTTTCACTCAAATCTACGGTAAACAAGGTGCATATTGCACTAAGTGTGGGATGTTTCTATACCGTAAAATCTACGGGAAACTTGCAGCGCAGCCGCCACCAACAGAAACTGCCACTTATTGTCCGGGTTGCGGATACAGGAACGAGCCGTAAAAAGGGCTCCTGTAGGAATACCTCCACCACCACCAGGACCTGACCAGCCATAGGAAGTACAAATGCGTAAGTACCCAGCGTTATTTGATGTTCCCGACAACCGAGCCGACAACTTACTGATTGTTCAACTCTATTTTATTTATTTTTTCTTTACTAGAGAGCGCCTCTGCTTTTGAATGTAGTTCATGTAAAACATGGCGAAGCCCGATTATTCCTTCAGTGGAAGTACTTCTGTCGGAACAGTAGTAGCCCTGTTTTATGCAACACGACCGTTTATGTGACCCTGTCTACCAACGCCGAGTTTTGAAGAGACACATCGCTTGGAGTAGTGAGCCAAGCTCGGAGCCAAGTAAGAGATACTGAAGAGGACCTTACAGTGATAAGCGGTGTGGAATCAAGTTTGGCCATCAGCGAAGGAAATATTCCGTCCGAAGCGTGTCCAATCGCCGACCACGAAGAAGCAAGAATTCCGAAGGGATCGATTTCGTTGACGAGTAGGAGCCAAACTAAGCGAGTTTTAGCGGAGGTGTTACCGGGAATAAAGCCCTAGCAGAACCGGGAATAAAGCCCAGGTGGAAGTCTCGAGGTTCTGTATATGTTAGTGAGTAGGACGGGGTAAGATGGCCACCCGGCGCAAGACGAGCACCCCTCTGTTTTACTACTTATATGATTAATTTTGTTTAAGCAACTTCATAATCCCCTTAAATAAAGTACATTCAATTAGCATGTTTGATAAAAATACTTGATAAATCAGAACGAAAAAAAAAGGTTTTATAATAGAAACAACTTTTTACCATACTCCTGGTTATCAGCCAAGTCTAAAAAATATTTTTGCTTACATTTGAAAATATTATTCAAAAAAAAATATTATAATTTATTTGATTTTAATTAATTCTCTTCTTTAATTTCTCTAATTCTTTGATATGTTTCATAACAATATTTCTTCTTTTGAATGCTGGCTAAAGTTATTATTTTATGTTTGCTGCAACCCGCAATATCGCTTTTTTAATAAACTATGATTTTTTAAGAAATACGCTTGTAACTATTAATCCAGAACATTCCGTGCACGAAACTACGCGTTTTTGTAATGCTCTAAGTCTTTCTTGGGCGGCTTTGATGAAAAGTTGAAACTGAAAAGGTAACAGCCAGGAAATCGGTTTTTCTTGAACCACCCTAAGCTAGGTAATTAGTCTGGACAGTTGCGAAAAAAATCCACCTAATTCTTTTGGGATATCAAATCAATAATAACTAATACAGGACGTATGAGGTATTTGAATTCAATGGCAATTACTCCCCATGTTCCTGTTAGAGTCTGTCCATCTTCTTCTTCTTCTTACGTCCCAACTGGGACAAAGCCTGCTCTTCAGCTTGGTGTTCTATGAGCACTTCTACAGTTATTAGCTGAGAGCCTCCTCTCATTTTGCAATTATCATTTTGCATTTGTATATGTGTGCGTATAGGGGACCTATCTATCCATAAACTACGTATAAAGGGGGGTGATACTGGCCAAAGTCTACGATTCATACAAATTTTCAAAATTTTGTATGAACAGAAGTCTACGAGAGGGGGTAGGGGGTGGGGTCTGAGATGACCAAAAATAAGTCTACGTAGTTAATGAACCAACTTTCCATCTATTTCGGTCCTTAGCTGTCCACTTTTAACATTTTTTTTTCAGTGTTGCTACGAGCAACACTGAGTTTAACGTTGAACTATTCGTCATCATGATCATGAATTTAAATTACCTGAACAAAAATGAACTAGTTTGGCGTATTATTCTTCCAAACTAGTTGTTGTGCAATGACATAAATTTATAGGTGTAATAAATGTACGAAACTCGAAAAAGTGTCCATACTGCCCCATGGGGGTATCTATTCAGCCCCGTATGGTTGACCACCTTATTGACGACGGTTATGAAATATTAGCATTTTTCGAAATGGTTTTTGAATTGGATAAACTTATTTTTTTTTTCGTTTGTACTCGTATGTAACAGCTGTACGGTCTTGGACCATTTGGGCAAAGTGACCTATTTTGGGCACTTTGCGCTAAACTCAATTAACTTCACATCAATTGACTTGAATTTCCGAACGTGGCAAGATACTGTACGTATCTCACCGTGTCGCAAAAATAAAATCAATTGGTTCAAAATTGACTGAGGTATAACAGCAAGTGCCCAAAATAGCCCCCCCCCTGCCCAAATGGTCCCAGACCCTATATAGACTTTTTGAAGATACATGCATTAAAAAACTTATCTTTTATAACATCTTGCCATATAAAGTTGGCAAAACCCTTAGGGTGTCCATACTGCTCCGCCTCCCCCTATACTACCGTGCGCAGCATAGTTGTCCCATATTCTATGGGAACCCCTGGGACAACTATGCTGCACACGACAGTATGACTCCAGTAAATCTACCATATAATTCATAGAAGTTTTTTTTTCTTACCTCCGATTTAAAAAGTTTTAAATTTTATCTAGAAGTTTAATAAAGATTACTGCTTCTTGGATCTGTTCAAAAATTATAAAAATGACACAACACGAAATAAGGATACTCTAAGGACATTTCATATGTATTCCTTTAGGGTTATTCGAAGTTAAAAGCAAGTTTATAATAATTACAAATATTTCTAACACAATACTACTTACTGTGGCGCCAGTTTTTGCGAAAATATGCATTTTAATGCACTATTGACGATCCGGGGCTAAAGGGTCACTCTTTGAATCGCATTTTGGTTTGAACATAACCTTGATTCTAACAATCAAACTGTTGTTTGTGATTTTGTAGTGACCGGTCAAGGATGGTGCGTAAGTACAAGCGGATTTCGACGCGGAAATAATGGCCATCTGCCAGCAACACGGCGGCAATTAAAGTGGTGACCGAGTCCGGCATGCCGGTGTAGCTACTCGCTTCAGCTAGGTGTTCCTAGATGAATTACACCTTTTTCGATAGGTGTACTTTTTGCCCGGTAGGCTGGCCTTCTTGCCCCGGCCCTTTTTTAGATGTTCATATTTTGTCCACTTTCTTCAATGTTTCATATCAATATCGATTTACTTTTGCAGATAGCAATCTATATTACACTTTGCGTACGATAAACATTTGATTTAGTGGTGTTTTTACCAAGTAATAGTTCAAAATGCTTAAGGTGACCTTCATGCTCTGGGCCCCCACACTTTAATTTCAGGTTCCTTAAACTAAACTAGATTACTTTGACGAGTATAAAACAAACCGAACATAGAAATAGGCTCTAATAGAAAGATTCAACAAAAGAAGAGTTTGGAAAAAGTAATTTAAACGAAAACAAATCAAAATCAATCGGCACGGATGAGTCGTGATGGTGGCGATGATCCAGTTGGTTCTGTTCGATGTGCTGGTTGAGGACGCCAGGTACCGGATGCCGCAAACGGTTTACATCGTTTTTCTGTTTCATGAGCAATCGATAAAAGTGCATCGCAAATATCACCAAAATGACCAGCACTGGGATGAGGATGGTGCACGTGTGTTCGTCCAGTTGGACCTCGAACATTGCGATCCTGGCAAAACCGGATCGAAGCGCAGATGTTTTAAAGATGCCTTCCGTAGCTCTGTTGAACTGCTGCTTCCGTCAGATTGGAACGTTGAACTAATGTGCGTCTCTTGTTGCGTGTACTGTAAATAGTGGTACGGTTGCTACAGCCGACGGAATTGTTGTGCTGCGCAAACGATTTTCCGTGACTGGACGGAGAATGTTTGCTTTTTCTGCTGGTGCTGTGACCGATAATGCTGCGGTCAGTTCGTCAGATTTTGATCCGTGTTGTCAGTAGATGCACGCACATGGTTAACCCGCTTTCGTCAATAAGTTCACTGTTGGTGGCAACGCTGATGCTGGTCCGTAGAACGCTTGAACTCGTAGCTCCGGTCATGCCGTACTGGAGAACCTTAGCGAGCAATGTGTAAATTCCGGCTGTACTCCATACAATTATCATGACGCCATTTCTGGAAGGCACGTTCCGAAACGTAAATACAAAATTACCGTTATTCTTGTTTACGGACGTAAATGTGAAATAGGTACGTTTCAAAGTGGTGGATTCGTCTGTAAACAATAATCAGCTACAGACGATTTACCTTATATGTAGCTACTTACGTTCTTCGTGCAGTTTCATGCTGCAGATGGCATTCAATTTATGAAAATTGCCGCTCCACCCGAGCCGACAGCCGTGCATCAACAGTTTCAATTACAAATCTCGCAGCTGGTTGGATTTCCGCAGTTGTTGGCGAATTTTTGTTTCCGTCGATCCGCTGACGATTGGCGTTGTGCAGCTGCGGGGCGAATTCCAGTTCCTCAATAAATTGCCGCTATCCTCTTGCCGTTCTCATCCCGTTCCTGGAACTGGGCCGTGTGATTATGCTTGAGCAAGCTGAACTGGCTGCGTTGGATTTGGGCGACTTCCCGGCAGAGTGGCATTTGTTGTAGCTGCCGACGTTTCTCCGGGGCTGCGAACATCCTGTCTGTAGTTATTTGGCCAATTATTCGGTGGTGATCCAATAAAAACCCGAGATTATATAAAAACTTCTACAATATTTTGCCACTCTGAGCCAGGTGCACTACCGAAACGCCTCTGTCAAAACAAAACAAAATTGACAGCCAGCTGATGCAAAATTCACCACACAGGAGAAACGTCAGAGGAGGGAGGACGGGATAAAACGCATTTTCACCAAAGCAAAACTTAAAGGGGAAAGCGGTGTAAAATAGAGCTTCGCACTGTTTTTGCTGTTTTTCAATAGTTGCAGGCTTTAAAAAATAGTGGTCTCATGGGAAAGTTTACTCAATAAATTGTCAGAAAGCCGTAGAGCACATAATATTTTTCGACGGGAATGGTCTATTGAATTCATCACAATCCTGTACATGGTGCTGTTGGTTCCTACAGACGAGACATTTTCTTGCAGTGTTCCTCGGCATGCGATTTGTATTCTCGAAGGATTCATTTTCCGAAAACTCCTCCATCCGAAGAGCTGCTACCCGGATAAAAACTAACCATAGGGTGTATGGTGAAAACCATTCCTGTACCATACAGTGTACCAGCTACAATAAAGTGTATTGTAATGAAATGGTTCGCTATACTATACATTTACATTGGATTTTTATGTAACAATATATTATACTGTTTTTCTTACGTTTAAACCATTCACTTTTCCGAAACATTATTTTTCCGTGAATTTTTAATTATTTCTGTTGTTCGATTTGAATAGATCGCATGTTTGCTGTGATTCCTATGCAGATTCGACCTATTCAAATCGAACACCAGATTTATTCAGTTTAAGATTTTTTCCGTGCTTTGTTTTGTTGATGTTTGTGACTTTTTGATGCAAAGGAATGGAAAGAAAAAAAAAGGGAATAAGTTGAAACATCAATTTAACCTTTTGGAATCGATTTTTTTCGCCGCTGTTGACGCGACCTCGCTGGTGTCGAACACGTTTGTTATGCTCGGTTTCATCGCCGGGGTCATATATGACCCCTCCGGCTCCAAAGGGTTAATGCCAATAACATGTTTAAATCAGTGGTAAACCAGATGTCCTAAGAACTGCAGGTCCAAGCAGGGGTCCAAGAGATATGGCGGGCTCGAGGGCGGGCTAGGTGTGTAGAGTGCGATGAGAGAAATACGAATGCAATGTAGGCCAACCCGGAAAGATGCAGGTCAGATTACCGTAAATCAGTAGATGAGTTCAACACTTCAACACTATTCTTTCTGTATTTGCATTTAGGGGAGTTTTCTCCTCTTCTCTCATGTGAATTTGCCTTCGACCACAATCGAATCAAATGCGGTTGACAAACTTTATCTTTGACGTAGAGCCATCTTTAACATATGGACTGGACTGAACACTGAAATGACTTTTAATATAGGTTCGTCTGCGGGTTCGCTTTTTAACCTAACTTATATTGTCGGGCCGCCACCAAACCGGACTTCGCACAATGAAGTCGCGACGCGACCCAACTCGCGACGTTTTTCAATCATGTCAAAGGTAGTGCGCATCCTTCCCGTTGTTGTCAGCAACACAGTGCACTAGATGCGAAACAGATGCGACACTTGTGGACCAAGAAAATGACAATTTTTGATTGAATGTCGGTCTTGATTCTAACCGGATAGACAATATTTGAATCGAACTTGACAGTTATCTCATGAGTTGTTATGTATTTCAAACTTTAGTCAAACTGGTGCCTCAATATTGCAATAACGGTTAAGCACGCTGTAATGATACTTATGTACCTCGTCACCCACTTCATGCAACTACATTAGTGGTCTAATAACACTTAGTGCGCTCGGCATAGTTCCATCATGCCGCTTAAAGTGTTGCCACAAATAATGCTTAGTTTGCGAAACCCGGTTATCTGGCTGGTGGGGAATGGGAGCCTAAGCTTCAACTGTTAATGCAATCAGAGACTACTCAGACTTAGACGTGGGCGATCCTATATATGAAGAGTTATCCAAAACGCTCTGGGAATTCCCAAAGCGCATTCTAATAAATCTAATAAGCCTAAGATGCCATTAACAGGAGGAAAATGGCAAGATAATATAACAATATATGGTTTATGTAATGTAAAACAATTCAACATAACAAAAGAGAACCATTCCAAAACCATTTGATTAAATGTATAACCAGTAGTGAAATTACAATTAAAAACAATTTATTTACGGTACATTTTATTGTTTGAAACCATTCATGTACCATACAATGTACGGTATATTTAAACCCACGTATCAGTATTTTGAACAATTCATTAACAATAAAATGTATGGTTTTGCAAAAAAATATATATGGAGAAAAATATTTTTTTATATTGTTACGATACTTAACAACCTGTATAATATATTGTAAAAATCTTATTTACTATTCACGGTATGGTATCCAACATTACATCTTATTGTTTTTGTATTTTTATTTTTACAGTGGTGTCTATTGTAAAAATATGGTTCTAAATAGTACTGTTACAATATAACGTTCGGTTTTTCTACTGTATTTTTTATTCGGGTACGGATCCGACATTGGTTACTTCACATGCATCTTGAACCAATTCATTCATAAAATCACACAACACTTCCAGTGACGACGATTCGCGTGTCCTTTTATATTGCGCCCATTGTAGCTTCATTTCGCCTGGAAGCTTTCCTATTAGTTCTTGCAGCAAAGTAGGATTTCGAAGGTGTGCTGTTTGTTCCATCGCAATTAAATGATCGACTAAATTTTGGATTGCCATTCCATAATTTATTATCGTTTCTAGTCGTTCCATTTCAGGTGATGGTACGGCGCGTACTTTTTTGATCAGAGAACCGATAATAACTGTCGGTCGACCATACAGCATTTTTAGCGTATCCATTACCTTTGGAACTAAGCTCGGCAAGAGTAAGCGACTTCTCACATATTCCAAAGCCTGTCCTTTCAAACACCTCTGTAATCTAATCAGATTTTCCGAGTCACTATAGCCGCAAGCCATGGTAGTGTTCTTGAATTGGCTATAGAAGACAGGCCATTCTTCAGGATCTCCAGAGAATACTGGCAAGTCCGCCGTCATTACTTGGCGAGCGTTTACTTGTTGTGGTGTTGGCGACACGACTAATGCCGGAGACGAGCAATTTGACGGGGCGTACTCGAAGGAATTCGGTGGAGAAACATGATCCCTGTGGCTTATCACATTTTCATCGACAGTAATCCCGTCCCCGTCGTCGTTGGCTACATCTATATCATCATCAGTATCGGTTTCGCTTTCAATCAAACCAGATCTCAATAGATAATATTCCCTCCGTGCGAACAATAGCTGTGCAGCCTCTCGGTCGGCGATTGCTTTCATTTTGATTGTATGCTCCTTTCGTAAATATTTCAGTTTGAGCTCGATCAGATGTGCTGATGCCCCAGCGGCGGCGTTCACTTCTTCAACTTCACAATCGTTCTTCTTGGGGTCACTCTTGGCATCACAATTGGCAATTATCGGTGTTTTACAACTTGTTGTCGTCATCTTCTAGATGCAATCAGCGGTTGCTAATTGTAAATTTTTAAGTTTGTTGCGGCGAGTCAAACTAATTTTCACAGCAGACAATCCGTTTATTTGTTGATCAGCTTAAACTGTAATTTATTCATTTATTATATTAACCGTTTACAATAATATTTGTTAACTTACAATTTACAGTTTTATCGTCCCGCAGTTCAATTCGGTTTCAAACCACAACTAACAACTGAATAATTATGTTATTCTAAGCCACAATTCAAGTGTACGTTCCAACTTGTACTCCTTTCAATCTCTCTATTCAATCGAACTGCATCTCACAAATATGTCAGGGTTGCCAGCTCGTTTACCGCGCCAACAGTGACTGTCGAATAAAATAGAAGCAAGTTCTAATTATCTTTTAATTAATCGAACTAAGGCTATCCAAGAAGATGAAGAAGCGGTGTGCGGATTGTAGTATATATTTAATCGTTGTGTGTATGTATAATATCTACCTACATGGAATTCCATTCATGACAGTACCTTAATGTCTGGGTATAGCTCTTAGTCGTTTATCCTTCTCGAAAGACGGAACATAGGCCGCCCCCCGCTAATCTAAAGCGGTACTAAGCCCTTCCCAAGGCTAATTCGATCAAGAGCTAGATTGACAACAATCAGACAAGTCTGCTTGTTGGAAATCAGTATTACACTGACCACTTACTCAGGACTTGTCACACCGAAGAAGTTTCCTTCGCAACGTAACACCGGGTTACGTTGAACCAGATTAGTCTAGATTAGTTTGCGACACCTCCCGGTGCTCTTCGGGTCCCGTCCGTGATACCCGAATTGTGTATTTGAAAGCAAACTATTCGATTCGACCCAATGGTCGAGTCGTGATAGGATCATTTTTTTCAACAATTTCCAAACATGATAACATTTCAATTGGGCGATATGAAATTATTATCAGACGCTGGTTAACCAGGCTTTTGGATAGCTATTATTTTTGACCTGTTGATCGAAGAAATGAAGTTGACTACCACCCACTCGATCAAGGTTGTGGAGGCGTGGATGAGGTCCAGGAAACTGGAGTTAGCTCAATACAAAACCGAGGTTATGGTTGTGAACATCCGGAAGTCGGAGCAGCAAGCGGTGATCAGAGTAGGCAATTGCACTATCACGTCGAAGCGCTCCGTCAAACACTTGGGCGTGATAATTGACGATAAGCTCACCTTCGGTAGCCACGTTGATTACGTCTGTGAAAGAGCCTCCATAGCAATAGTGGCACTGTCCCGAATGATGTCCAATACTGCCCATGATCGCATAACTGTCCCATATGAATAGGAAACCCAGCAAATATGGGACTGATGTGCGATCATAGGCAGAATAGCTCTGCGGTGTGCGCCAGTAAGCGCAAGCTTTTGCCTAGTGTCGCTACGCCCATACTAAGGTATGGCGGCCCGACATGGGGCTTTGTGCCAAGTACCAAAAGCTACCGTGGTAAGCTGGAAAGTACTTAAAGGCTGACGTGCCTGAGGGTTGTGAGTGCGTACCGTACCGTGTCACACGACGCGCCCCGGGTCATCACTGGCATGGCCTATCGGCATCCTTATCAGGAAGGGCATGGAGTGCTTCGAAATGCGCGGCACAAGAGGCATACGTAGGACTGCAAGGATGGCCTCCATGGTCAAATAGCAGTAGGGCTCCCATCTACACAGCATAGAAAATCAGGACATTTCATGTGTTTTCTCGAAAATGAGTAAAACTCATCGGATTTATTAAGAATTTTAAGCCAACATTAGTTCAAAATCAAAACATGTCCTGCTAAATCAGGATGGATGATAAATAACCCTAATTGGCAGCGCGCGTGGGATAGTTCCACCAAAGAAAGGTTCATCCCGAGTATAGATAGTTGGGTTAACAGGTGCCATGGGGAAGTAATATTCCAGCTGACTCAGGTCCTTTTATGCCATGTTTGCTTCCGACAGTATCTACATCGTTTAGGTCATGCGGGTTCTCTCGAATGTCCGGTTTGTGCTGGTTCTATTCGTGTGCCCGTGTTTTCACATAAATGCGTGACCGCATGCTTGCCACATGCGGGAAAGACATAAATGCGGGCAATCTTGTCTAGAGGGATTGTGTAGGGATAAGTTTGGCTGGAATGCCGTTTCAACGGTTATCACCCATACATCATCTTGGTGCTACAGAAGTGATGGCACGTGGACTCGGAGAATGGCTAGTACAGACGCTATACTAGAGTTGGTTCAAGTGTTCGGAGTCGGCTACGCAGGCCATATCGGTGCCATGTGATCGAAATGACCCTTACAGCGATTAAGTGGCCGCGGTGAGAGCATCCTGGTATCGTTGTTGCCCATTAAGGCGAGACTGGAAGCATTTTCTCATTTTTTCGGTTTTTGATTTTTTATTATATAACGAAGAAGTATTTTCAAAATCGGTTTTCGTGCACATGTAGAGTATGGATCAAGGTATCTTCTGAATTTTTTTGAGGTGGAAAATGTTTTCCATTTTTGCAGAAACCATTTTTATGTGAAATTTTGTTCAAAAATGGTTTCTGCAAAAACGAAAAACATTTTCCACTACAAAAAAAAAAATCAGAAGATACCTTGATCAATACTTTACATGTGCACGAAAACCGATTTTGAAAATATTGCTTCGTTATTTTATAAAAAATCAAAAACCAAAAAGTGAGGAAATGCTTCCAGTTTCGCCTTAACCCAACTATCTACCTGTCGTGATCGAAAACGGATGAAATGAAATTTTCGCGTGTTCGCTTCAACAATCGTTATCAGACTGACCATGATTTCTGTTGCGTTCTTCGCGCACACGTCAGCCGAACGCATTGGTAAAGTTCTAGCCAGACTTCGTTCGTTACCTAGGTCACGCTCTAGTGCAGCACGCACGAACGTTACCGAAGGTCAGCCCTTCGCGCTCGGGCTGTTCCTCGTTTTTTTTTTTCTTTTGAATTGTGTTCGTCCCAAAGTTGTGTAGGCTACTGTTTTCATTATTTTTTTCCATTCCGGCAGCCTCCACGCTGATTCAAAATAGGGATGTCCATTACGAATATTTCGTCGATTACACACAACCTTATTTTTAGTAGTTTTACTAAATAATCTGACTCTATCCACCACATTATTCCCCTTCTCTACTCTGTCATTAGATAGTTTTCATAAATTCAACACTGTTTTTTCAGGAAATTATTTCTTCGTCGACATAATTATAAGCTTAGATATATTTGCTATTCATTCTTGCTTGTTTTGTATGTATGTGCTCCCGATTGATTCCCAGGTTTTTAAGTTTTGTGTCTTATTTTAGGTGAAGAAGTAAATCAATATTTTGCCCGTGATTTCGCCTCAAGACTTCTATACTTATTTCTTTCAATATAATAAAGCAATTTTATCTGTTTGGTTAATCCACTCCATCATTCATCTCTACGATGTGTTTTTTTTTCTCAGCGCATCACTAACCCTCAGTTTGTTTAAATTTATCTCGCACTTTGGAAGCTTTTCAAAATCTTGACGAGTGGCCAATTCTACAAGGAACAAACTGCGAAACTATTCATAACAACTCATAATTTTAAAATTTTACATGGTGGTATGGAATATCATTACAATCATTGATTATTGCTTTCATTTATCGAATAAGCGAATTCCTAGTTCCATTGCATGAAATGATTTGCAAAATTGATCATCTGTATTCTTATATGTGGTAATAATTTTCAGCAACGACATTCCACTGAAATTTGAGGTTTGCATCTTTAAAGTTTCGAGGCACATGATGACGAAAGAGACGGAAGATAATATAAATAGCACAGTCTCCCGTCCATTCTCAATTTTTTATAATCATGCCCTCTCAATTTCGTTCAACCATTTTTTTAAATTAAAATACCGATAAGTACTTTTATTGGCGAAAATATAACTTAAAGAAGATACCAAATTCTGTGCTAAATATGGCAATCACGTTTACTATTCCGTAAGACAAATCACAAGTATCACATTTGAAAGACCGCTTCTGTATTTTTTCATTTATTTTCAATTGGGATTCTTTGCTCTTCATTTCAACTTTTATTGGTGTTTTCATTTTTTTTTTACTAGTTTCTCTCGCACTTTGCTTAGCATTCTCTTGGTTTTTTTTACTTTCTTTTTATCCTTCCGTTTATTCTTTTTTTTACTCGCCTAGGGACATCCCACCCTTTCGTTTTTTGGCTTTCGTTTCATTTTTGGCATCCGTTCATTTTTTTGCAAGCCTAGGGACTTCTCACCCTTTCCTTTTTTGGCTAATACTTTTGCTTTTCTTTTCCATCAGATCATTTTTTTTTCTTTTCGTTTCTCCTTCAATTTTTTTTTTAAGTTTTGCTAGCCCAGGGACTTCTTACCCTTTACTTTTTTGGCTTTCTTTCAATTTTTTTTTTCTTCCTTATTTCATCCATCAGATTATTTTTTTTTTGCCACCTTTTCGTCAAATCGCCTCGCCTTATTTGTGTTTCAATTAGACTCCATACATACTGCATTCTTCTTCCTCCACATCAACATTTCATCCCTCATTATCCTCAACGCGTTCTCAAATTTCTATTTTACCCATAAGCACGACAAGTGCTCCAGACACTCAACAAGCATACTTACACTTTTCGCTCTACCAACTACGCCATTGTCGTGATCGAAAACGGATGAAATGAAATTTTCGCGTGTTCGCTTCAACAATCGTTATCAGACTGACCATGATTTCTGTTGCGTTCTTCGCGCACACGTCAGCCGAACGCATTGGTAAAGTTCTAGCCAGACTTCGTTCGTTACCTAGGTCACGCTCTAGTGCAGCACGCACGAACGTTACCGAAGGTCAGCCCTTCGCGCTCGGGCTGTTCCTCGTTTTTTTTCTTTTGAATTGTGTTCGTCCCAAAGTTGTGTAGGCTACTGTTTTCATTATTTTTTTCCATTCCGGCAGCCTCCACGCTGATTCAAAATAGGGATGTCCATTACGAATATTTCGTCGATTACACACAACCTTATTTTTAGTAGTTTTACTAAATAATCTGACTCTATCCACCACACTACCCTCGGATTTAACTTGTTTGTCCATCTTCCTTGAACTTAGCGCCTTATGTTCAACAATCAGCGTACCTAAATCTAATGGGACTCGAACCGCTATATGCTAGGCGCAGAATTAATGTAGCTGCGTATGGTACAATTATAATTTTAAGAGATTGATCGCTCTGCCTTACTTGAGCGCATTCAAATTTTTAATACCTGGTATCACTGCTCTCGGAATTTGTGTTGTTTTTGTACCGTCCCATTACTTGTTCGATTTATCACCTGCAATCACCACAACAAATCGCCAACCACCGTCATTCTCGCTTCGAACTCTTCAATCAACCGCTCGCAACCGATATCATCATCAGTCTTGGACAGGTAGGATCGTGATTTGAATTAATAAATCCGAGCCGGCTTGAGAGTGGATGTTTTAGCCCTCGCCGCCATTGCCTCGCCCAGCAATTGATTCCCACCTCGCCGCTCTCCACCTGTCCACGCTGCACTCGCTACCATCAACCAAACAACAACAAACACGCACCAATACCAACACCGCAGCATCAAACTTCGGCGTTTCGTTGATCAAACAGATTGCTCATCGTTTGTATCAATTTCCATGCAATATACGCCCGTTTGCTGTCCCGTTTTATTATTCCGCAACATCCGAAAACCATCCGCATCAACCAGTCTCATAATAGTAAGAAATCAAAGCTTGTTTTTCTCAGAGATGGCGCCACCACATTAAAAGTAAAATCATTTTTCTTGTATGGACAAATCGTTGGCTTGCACTCATTCCGCATCGCAGCGATTTGTGCCTTGGGGCAAAAAGTTGCAAATTAGAAACAAAATCATTATCCCTACGCGTTTCTTCTGGATTCATTGCAGTAACAGAGAATAGTAAGAAATCAAAGCTTGTTTTTATCAGAGATGGCGCCACCACATTAAAAGTAAAATCATTTTTCTTGTATGGACAAATCGCTGGCTTGTACTTGTTCCGCATCGCAGCGAGTTGTACTCTGGGGCAAAAAGTTGCAAATTAGGAACAAAATCATTATACCTATGCGTTTCTTCCGGATTCATTACAGTAACAGAGAATTTATTACGCCACCATACAAATTTCAAGCTGTTTACTTCTTTTTTTCTGACTGGCATTTTCCACCCGTGCTGCGCATGATGTTTCCGAGTGGATAGGTACAGGCGGCGCCGCTGTATATGTGAAAAACACATGGAACACGAGCGCCATCTATGATTCCGTAGCGCAAACTTTTCTGCTTGTTTACACTGTTATCACGTTTACCGCATTTATCAGAAAAGCGCCACTACCGGCACTTTAGCATAAGCGCAGCTGCTTACTTCCTATTGATTACATCACCATACAAATTTCAAGTTGTTTACTTCTTTTTTTTTCTGACTGGCATTTTTCACCCGTGTTGCGCATGATGTTTCGAGTGGATAGGTGCCAGGCGGCGCTGCTGTATATGTGAAAAACACATGGAACACGAGCACCATCTATGATTCCGTAGCGCAAACTTTTCTGCTTGTTTACACTGTTATCACGTTTATCGCATTTATCAGAAAAGCGCCACTACCGGCACTTTAGCATAAGCGCAGCTGCTTACTTCCTATTGCATCTCAACATCGGTCAGCTTCAGCCCTTTGGACTCATCAACGTAAGTCGCACCCATCGGCAATTGTGTGAGTAGTCGACCATACATCTACACACATCATCATTGATATCGCTCCTTTCACGCAATAAGCATCGTTTGACAAGAGGAAGTGAGGTGAGAAACATTTTGAGATTCTCACTGTTGTCCGTCATTGTCGCTCGTCACCGTCTCATCGATTGTTTTCAAACCGGCCATCTATGGTACTAGCTGAACTTCTCCAGTGTTGCCAATACTACGGAAATGGCGAACGTCTGTGAAAAATGTGCAAACCAAATCGTCGGGGATAGCGTTAAGTGCGGCGGTTTCTGTTCGTCAATCGTTTGCTTAAAATGCTCCGGAATTGCTGACAGCGAGTACTCTTCCGTCAGAGCAAATTAACATCTAGTATGGCTGTGTACCTGTTGCAAAAATCTGCTGAGCAAAGCACGTTTCTCCAATGCACTTGTATCTGTTGATAAGGCTAGCGAATCAGTGATTGAGTCGATGAAAGCTGAAATTCGTGAGAGTGTGTTGGCGGAGATCAAACACGAAATTCGCTCCAATTTCAAAACGTTGATAAATTCCGTACCACGAACACCGGCATCTAATTACCGCACACCACTCGTAGCTTCATCAAAACATAAGCGTCCGCATGAAAACGATGATGCAGATGACATTTCTGTTCGCCGTCCAGCCAAAGCCATGTGCGGCATTCGTACTGATGCTGAAATCACGAATCTAGTCGTCCCGGAAACTGCTGTGGATGATTCCAACAAGTTCTGGCTGTACTTGTCTGGGATTTTACCTGAGGTTCCAGAGAGCAAAGTAGTGGAACTAGCAGAATCCAAGTTAAAAACTACCAATCTGAAGGTGGTCAAACTTGTCGCGCGTGGAAGAGACACTAGATCACTGACTTTCGTGTCTTACAAAATTGGTATGCCTGCCGAATTGAAGCCAATCGCACTATCAACAGAAACGTGGCCTCGTGGAATCCGCTTCCGTGAGTTTGAAAACATGGGAAGTCAGAAGCAGTTTTTCTGGAGACCGACAGAACAGGGGCCCGATCCAACAGCTCTAACAGAAACACCGAAAGCATCATCCGTCCTGAACAATCACCATCGTTAATTTCGGAGCAAGAGTACCCCCGAAACAATAGTAGTGTCCCGGGAGTTGCAGCTTTCAACCACCCGCCTTTCGCTCCCTGTACTACTTCTCCTCCCATCGCACCGACGTTGACCCAGGATTCTCAGCAGCCCGAAAGTACAAACCCTCCGTTAACGGTTTACTACCAAAACGCTGGTGGTATGCGAACGAAGACGAACCGGTTTTTCCTGGCCACAGCTTCCAGTGATTATGACGTTATCGCCCTTTCCGAAACGTGGCTTCAGGCCGATGTAAGTAATTCAGAAATATCATCAAACTACAATATCTACCGTAGTGATCGTAACAGCGCATCTAGTCGTTTCCGTAGAGGAGGTGGCGTGTTGATCGCTGTTAAAAGATCCATCCCCAGCGCCGTTGTCCGTCTCCAGAGATCTGACTCACTCGAACAAGTCGTAGTAAAACTCCGCTTCCCGTCTAAGTCTATTTTTGTCTGTGCTATTTATCTGAGACCAAATAGCGATCCTGCAAGTTATGCTGCACACTCTGACTGCGTTCAACAGATAATACGGAAGGCTGCTTGTGGGGACTCCGTGATGGTTTTAGGTGACTACAATTTGTCTCGCTTGCAGTGGTCGTATGATAACGATTTGGATTCTTTCCTTCCGACAAATGCGTCCTCTGAGCAAGAGCAAGAGTTCACCGAGAGTATGATTGCCAGTGCACTAAGGGCCAGAAGCGCAATCTAGCGGAACAAAATTAATTACTCCAAAACGAAGCATTTCCGACACATGGTGTCTTCGACAAAGTTACTTGACATCAGCAGGGGCATCTATTGCTAAGAACGTGGTAGTTCGCAAATCGTCCGCATAGGTGGCGCCACCATCTAACTTCTTTGTTTTACGTCCTAGAGACTTAGCACCTTCGGCAAAGTTGTTCATTTTGGAAAAATAAACAACTCTTTCTCAGACGTCAAAATTCCACAGCCTACTGTTTTCGCGTTATTTTAAAAATAAAATACATTCAATGAAAAACCAGTTTTTTAACCCTTTCCTTCCCACGACTTTGAACAACTATTTCTATGCCAAGAAAGCGTTTCCGAAAAAAGTGCTTGAACAAAAGTTATTGCAAAATGGCCAAATTATTCGAAATCAATGAAAAAGTTTTTAGTTGTAAATCAATAGTTTTTTGATTGTTTATCAATAGTTGCACTATTGAAACAAGTAGTTGGCAGTTTGATTTACCTAAGCAGCTTACAATCATATTCTATAAACTATTGCATCATATTCATCTAATTCCGTTTGTCTCGAGTTCGTCGAAAATCGATGGTGCTCTAGAGCAACCATGGGAAGTAGAGGGTTAAGCTTATTTTGACATTTTTACTAGAAACCATGTGAGTTTAATTTTTTTCCCAATGCAAATATGTCAAACCAAACACATTCTATGGAAACATATTCAATATTATCATTAAAAATTTGAAATTAAAATACAAATTCGAAAAAATAGTGTGAATTTCAAGCCTTAATATCTCACAAAGCGCAAAAAATCGCAACTTAAAATTTGCAGCAAATACGAATCAATACTAGGTGAACATACTGTCAAAAATTTGGAGAGGTATTTTTTGGTGTTTTTGAGATAATAGCTTTTTAGTAACACCATAAATATAAGTAGTGCCAGCGTGTAACTTTTTATTGTTACACATTAGAAAGTTTATGTCTTCGAGAAAGTTGTTCATTTTGACTAAATAAATAACTGTTTCTTAGACGTCAAAATTCCACGGGCTACTGTTTTCGAGTTATTGTGTATAAACTAGATTTTATTGATAAAATATGTCAATAAAACACATTTTGATGCAATAGTATGAACTATTTTTTATTGTTTTTGATTTTACGATACATAGTAGGTCATGAAAATGTCAGTTTCGTGGAGCTCCAGTTTCACAATCTCTAGAGATTGATCAACGTCCTTTCCATCCAGGAACAAATCCACGAGCTCTCAGCAAGATATTTCGCGCTCTAAAATTTAAAATGATTGACAAAAAAGGTTAAGCTTAAAACATTTGGAAAATAACATGCAAAAAATTAAAAGTTACCTTGAGCCATGCTGACAATAGTATACTGACATTTTCATGACCTACTATGTATCGTAAAAATTAAAAACAATAAAAAATAGTTCATACTATTGCATCAAAATGTGTTTTATTGACAAATTTTATCAATAAAATCTAGTTTATATACAATAATTCGAAAACAGTAGGCCGTGGAATTTTGACGTCTAAGAAACAGTTGTTTACCCGAATAAAACGGTATCATACATAAGCCATACGGGCTATCATTTTCTTATTATTCGTGTTATCATAAACTGGATTATAAATCGATGATACGATGAATCATATTGATGCTACTTGCTATCATATACGGAGTTTTAATGATAGACCGAATGGGTTGTTAAGTATCGTTACCATTCAAAAATGCCATTTTTCTCGAACAAAATTTTAGCACTATTATTCATATTATGATCGCTTTATCATATTTTTAACGATACTGTGAATAATAAAAACAAAACGGAAATGTTTCATGAAATATTCTTTATCGACTATAGAAAAAAAATACACCCCTGCGAGCATTCGCTGGGCACTGTCAAGTTTTTGTATCATTATATGAATCGTTGTTTTCATTCGTGGTGATTTTTTTTTAAAGTTTGCTGTATCTCTGGCTGGATTGGGAATCGAACCATGTTAGTGATGTGCTTGCTCCTTCTCGCGCGGTGTCTCCGTACTAGACCAAATGGAATCGCCGGTCGCGAGTGTTTGAAAGTGGTAAAACTAAAAACTCTGTCGAGTGGAACATCTTCCTTCACACTAGTATTGGCCGCATCGGAAGGTATGTTTTTCAGTGGTCTCCAGTGATTTGCTGGTCGCAACTCGTCGCTGGAAACATTAACGTCAGCAGTTATAAGCCGTCGTAACAAGAACCTAAAATTGTCTTCACTACAATTGTGTTTTTTTTTGTGCCTACAAAGTGCCGGATTTCGTTCCCCAACTCTCTCAAATATTCTGCAAGTGGCATGTAACCCCAAAGTGACTGGAACCTGCGACCGCAAGGGCTTTTGTTCTGAAGCTCCGCTCGTGGTTGTACATGCACTCAAGTGAGGTAGATGTGAAGTGTTAAGCCCATTTTTGTGCCTAAAATGCCAAACATCGGCATTGAACATCGGATGACAATGCAGACTATCGTGATGACCTCTTATTCCAACCATTAAATAATAAATATAGTGAAAAAATAGTCAAAGACATTATTTTTGTCGCTGAAATTTGCGGTAACCTTATTATTAAAAATGATTTGATTATTATTCGACGTATAATTATTATATGTTCAATGATACTTGAACAATTTTAAATTGTTGAAAATTTTCAATCTCTATCATTTTATCATTAAACGATAACTTCTTGTATAGTTATTATTGCACCAATGGGCATCGTATAATATGAACGATGCCATGAATAGTATTTTTCTATGCGGGTAGTTAGTCAACTTTCTCGAAGACATAAACTCTCTAATGTGTAACAGTAAAAAGTTACACGCTGGCACTACTTATATTTATGGTGTTACTAAAAAGCTATTATCTCAAAAACACCAAAAAATACCTCTCCAAATTTTTGACAGTATGTTCACCTAGTATTGATTCGTATTTGCTGCAAATTTTAAGTTGCGATTTTTTGCGCTTTGTGAGATATTAAGGCTTGAAATTCACACTATTTTTTCGAATTTGTATTTTAATTTCAAACTTTTAATGATAATATTGAATATATTTCCATAGAATGTGTTTGATTTGACATATTTGCATTGGAAAAAAAATAAACTCACATGGTTTCTAGTAAAAATGTCAAAATAAGCTTAAAAAACTGGTTTTTCATTGAATGTATTTTATTTTTAAAATAACTCGAAAACAGTAGGCTGTGGAATTTTGACGTCTGAGAAAGAGTTGTTTATTTTGCCAAAATGAACAACTTTGCCGAAAATGCTAAGTCTCTAGGACGTAAAACAAAGAAGTTAGATGGTGGTGCCACCTATGCGGACGATTTGCGAACTACTACGTTCTTAGCAATAGATGCCCCTGCTGATGTCAAGCAACTTTGTCGAAGATACCATGTGCCGGAAATGCTTCATTTTGGAGTAATTAATTTTGTTCCGCTAGATTGCGATTCTGGCCCTTAGTGCAGTGGCTTGCAGCAGATCTCCGATGTACGAAATTCTAATGACAGACTGCTTGACTTGGTCTTTGTCAGCAACAGCAGGGAAACTGAATTGCTCGAAGCTCAATTATCAATTTTACCTCTTGACCAACATCACAGAGCACTCGTTCTTCGTTTAACCAACGTAAGTGAATCTGCGAATCCTCTAAGTGTTTCCGAAGATTTCGATTTTGACTTCAACCGATGTAATTTTGCCGCCGTTGCCGATGAGTTACGTTTTCTGGACTGGGATGAGCTACTACACGGCGTCGGTGTTAATGAAGCAGTTGCAACCTTCTACAGTGTGATCTTCGGAAGCATAAGTTGACATACTCCTCTCCGCAGAATCAACCCTCGTCATTTGAACAACAAACCGTGGTGGAATGCTGAGCTGCGTCATCGTCGAAACACTCTTCGAAAAGCCCGTCGCCGTTACCTGCGTCGCCGAACTGATGACAACAGAGCCATTCTTCGCAGAGTTGAAGCTGAATACGAAGAATGTGTTTCTTCATCATTCCGTGAGTACATCCTCCGAATCGAAGACGAGGTTAAGAACGATCCCTCCTCATTTTGGAGATTCTTCAAAACCAGAAAAGACGCGCAGGCAATACCGTCCGATGTGTCTCTCGGTGACAAAACAGCTCATTGTAGCGAAGATTCTGCCGAACTTTTTGCTGACTTCTTCAAGTCGGTGTATAATCCTGACTCTCCCGTGGACTCAACGGAATTGTTGAATTCTTTACCGTCTTACAATATTCATTTTCCACGTCCAACGTTTACCATAGCTGAAGTTACCAGGGCGTTAAATGACGTAGATCCTTCTAAGGGTGCTGGATCGGATAAACTTCCTCCCTTATTTATCAAACGCTGTGCTAATGTACTCGCTTTACCTGTTTGCCGCCTGTTCAACCTCTCACTGTCAGAAGCAGAGTTTCCGGATATGTGGAAGCTAGCTGCAGTTACGCCTATACATAAAGCAGGTAATGTTCATAGCGTTGAAAACTATCGGCCCATTTCGATTCTTTCCTGCCTAGCGAAGACACTCGAGCTATTGGTTCACGAAAGAATGTACCTTGCTGTCAAGCCCATAATTTCGCAATACCAGCATGGCTTCGTGAAAAACCGGTCCACCACAACTAACCTAATGGCGTACACTAGCTTGCTGAATTCCAGTTTAGAAAAGCGCTGCCAAGTGGACAGTGTGTACGTGGATTTTTCCAAAGCATTTGATAAAGTACCTCATGATCTAGCACTGAGAAAACTCAACGTTCTAGGCTTTCCTGATTGGCTTATCTCTTGGCTACGCTCATACCTGCTTGGTAGATCTGCATATGTTAAATTGAAATCCGTAGAGTCAACTCGTTTTTCGACACCTTCAGGCGTTCCGCAAGGTAGCCATCTCGGACCGTTGATATTTATATTATTCGTCAATGATCTGAGCCACCGAATCAGTTCTCATCACCTCATGTACGCTGACGACCTAAAGATCTACCGGGTCATAAGTTCACTAGTAGACTGTGCCGCTCTGCAACAGGACATCGACGTTGTAGCTGTATCAAACGGAATGGAACTGAATGCAATCAAATGTAAAGTCATCAGCTTCAACAAATCGTATTCACAGTTGAACTTTGCGTACAGAGCAAACCGTATTGCGTTAGACCGTGTGACTTCTATCAAGGACCTAGGAGTAATAATGGATTGCAAATTAAGTTTTAATGAGCACGTGGCATCCACAACCGCTAAGGCTTTTGCGGTACTCGGGTTCATTCGTCGAAATGCTTCAGAATTCCATGACGTGTACGCTCTTAAAACTGTATATTGCTCGCTTGTCCGAAGTATACTCGAGTATGCAGTTCAGATCTGGGCTCCATTTCACGAAACTCAAATTGGACGTATCGAACGGGTTCGTTATGCCTTACGTCGACTACCATGGTCTAACCCGCTACAGCTGCCTCCGTACAACGAACGATGTCAACTGATAAGGTTGGAGTCACTGCGCAAGCGTCGAGTGTATCTTCAACTGATGTTTGCGTTCGATCTTTTGAGCAACCGAATTGACTGTCCTGAGCTGCTTCAGCAAGCTCAATTTTTCGCACCGGCACGACGAACGCGTCAGCGATCTCTCTTCAGGGCTGCTCGACATCGCACCGTGTTTGGACAAAACCATCCGCTTGAACGGTGCTTCAATGCACTCAACGAAGTCGATGTTTTTGATTTTAATGTAAGTAGGGATCGATTTAGAAATTTTATTAGAATTAATTTAGTATAAGCAATAAACAGTCTGTACAGTATTTCTGAAGACGGTGACAAATAAATAAAAAAAATTTTCAAATGCCAGGGGATACTTTAAACAGACTAACAGAACATCGTGTTCGTCCTCGTCTG
>NC_085137.1:247953807-247962843 GCF_035046485.1 Aedes albopictus | reverse complement strand
AGCTCCACAGCCTATCATTTTTTACATTTTTACTGGAAACTATGAGAATTTAAGATGTGTGATAGAGATGTGTTGATCAAAACATTTTTTTTAATAGCAACATAAAAACAAAGAGAAGAAACGAAATAAAAATAAAAATAATAGTTTAATTTTCAAACTGAATGCGCAAAAAAAGCAACTAGAAAATTACAGCAAATACAAAGCAAAACTAGGCTAAAACAACATCTAGAAATGATGATGATTAACCTGGGCTTGTTAGGGGAATATCTGTAAATAAAAAGAAAATCGCGTTAGGTACTGTTCCTTTGAATTCCACTAAGAATTGGCATCCTTTGACAGATACGTATTTCGACCTCAACTGTAAGGTTATTTAACATCTAGAAAGCTATTTTTTGGTGTTTTTGAGATATTTGCTCGTTTGCAGCAGTAAATGTACAGGTATTCTGTATTCTGATCCGTATAGATACAATCATCATCATATATATAATACAGTCGACTCTCCACATGTCGATGTTCTACATCTCGATGTCTCTCCCTATCTCGATGGTTTGGTCGGTCCCTTCAATCTGCATACATTTTACCTTTCTACATATCGATATCTCCTTATCTCGATATCTCTCTATCTCGATGCGATCTCGTTCGTTTTTGTTCTAGATTTTCTCTCCATATGTCGATATTCCCGTTTTTACAGGTTGCTAGATCTCGTTTCTTAGGTGCAAAACATTCTGGGAAGGCGAAGTGACATCTGTTTGTTGACGGTTTTTCGTAGTTACGGACGATTTTTTAATCTAGTGTGCATTACAAATTGGTTCTTGAATTCGATCCCTCCCTATCTCGATGGTCCCACCAATATCGAGATGTAGAGAGTCAACTGTAGCCCTGTTTGTCTGTCCGGTGACTAGCCAACCAGACGCAGTACGCGGGGAAATTCTCACAAAAAAAAAATATTTGAAACTTCAATTCTTTTTTACTATCAAATGATCGGCGTTAAGTCAGAGGGGACCAAGTAACAAAATTGACGAAAATTAGATTTTTAGGGCATTTGATTAAGAATTACTTAAGCCACTTGAAACATTCATTCATCCAATTTTCTTAATGTTACAATTAACGAGAGTTATAGCATAATTTTCTTTTGATTGAACTGCAAAAATCGATAATAGTGCGCAGTCAGAGTGGACCGTATGCTTGATGTCAAGAGAGTTGAAAAAATGTGTATTGGTTAAAATCCAATAAATAAAATAGTGTATCATCAAAATGTGATACGTTTCTGATTCGTATGGCTCCCTAACGAATTTTCTGATGATTATTGGTCAAGAAAGCACGCGACATTCCATTTTATTATGGTCAATATCGTATTTTACAGATCATCGTGTTGAAGCATATTGTGGCATTTCGCGTGCAGACAGAGTGAACCATGTGTCTCTAAGAAAAAATGTTGCAATTACCTTGTTCTTCGCAATCCTTTCCAAATCAAAATATGTTTGTTTAGTTGCTGTTGAAATGCACCAATACCCGTTTCATGAAGAAATTGATTTTACCGACTATTTAAGAATTGTGTACTTGGTTCACTCTGTCTGCACGGATTTTTGAAAAATGCCAGTCCTCTGAATAAATTATTATGAACTGTGTAACTACAATATTTCAAAAATGTTCCGAACTATGCAAATACACTCAAAAGTTGTTAGCTATTATATGTTCAAGTTAGGAATTCCTAAATAGCTTATTAATTGACTATCCTTCATTTGATATTGAACTGTTGTACTTGGTCCACTCTGACAGAACATAAATATTGAAAATGGTAATCAACAGTGTAATAACAGAAATATCAAATTTCAAACTTCCTGCTCACATTATACACTACTCCTATTAGCTGTTGTCCTACTGGTGCATTATTTTTTCATCAAATATGTAAAAACTTGAGTGTGAACTGTAGTTGTTGAAGATTTTCCAAAAACCGTTCAGTCAGAGTGGACTAAGTACAATCAATTACTTAGCAATTTCTCGGTTTCAAGCTTTACTATACGCTTTTACGCGATCAATACAGAGCGATGCTTTGATGAATAGTTATTAAGATTTATGCGAGGATTTATGGCAAAAATTCAAGAATATTTGTTGCACAACTCAAAACTTATAGAGTTGCAAACTTTAAAACCGTTTTTTTAGAAATTAAGTAAAATACACATGGTCCTCTCTGACTTAACGCCGACCAGAAACAGAGAACAAATCCAGTGACAACCATAGACAACCAGACACAGCATTTGATGAAAAAGATCACAGACAATAGACGTTGAAATTATTGATTTTTTTAATATTTGAAATTTAAATTCCTTTTTACTATCAGATGCAGAAAACAAATCCAGTGATAACCATAGACATCCAGACACAATATTAAATGAAAAAAAAATACAGACAACAGACGTTTATAGTTTTGATTTTTTTTAAATATTTGACACTTTAACACTTTTTTTTACTATCAGATGCAGAAAACAAAACCAGTGACAACCTTAGACAACCAGACACAGCATTTGATGAAAAAATCACAGGCAACAGACGTTGATTTTTCGTTTTTTTTTTTTTAATATTTTTGGCGTTCGATTTGAATAGGTCGACCTATTCAAATTGAATGCCAGAATTGACCCTGCAATTATTTTTTTACTATCAGATGCAAAAAACAAATCCAGTGACAACTAAAGACAACCAGATACAGTATTTGATGAAAAAAATCGCAGACAACAGACGTTGAAAATTTTGATTTTTAAATATTTGACACTTCAACTCTTTTTTATCAGATGCTGAAAACAAATCCAGTGACAACCTTAGACAACCAGACACAGCATTTGATGAAAAAAAAAAAATCACAGACAATAGACGTTGAAATTTTGATTTTTTTAATATTTGAAATTTCGATTCCTTTTTACTATCAGATGCAGAAAACAAATCCAGTGACAACTATAGACAACCAGACAAAGCATTTGATGAAAAAATCACAAACAGACGTTGAATTATTTTGAATTTTTTTATATTTGACCCTCGATTTGACCCTTCCATTCTTTTTACTATCTGATGCAGAAAACAAATCCAGTGACAACCTCAGACAACCAGACACAGCATTTGATGGAAAAAATCACAGACAACAGACGATGAAAATTTTGATTTTTTTTCTTTAAATATTTGACACTTCAACTCTTTTTTACTATCAGATGCAGAAACAAAATCAGTGACAACCTTAGACAATCAGACGCAGCATTTGATGGAAAAAAATCATAGACAAAAGACGTTGAAATTTTTTATTTTTTTTTTATATTTGACACTTTATTTCTTTTTTACTATGAGGTGCAGAAAACAAAATCAGTAACAACCTTAGATAACCAGACACAGCATTTGATGAAAAAAATCACAGACGTCTGTTTTTTTTACTATCAAATGCCGAAAAAAAAACAAGTAAAAACCATAGACAACCAGACACAGTAGAATGCAGAAAAGAATCGGTCACTCTTAGACAACCGAATGCAGCAGTTACTACAAATAACACAGATAGCCCTGTTTGTCTGTCCGGTGACTTCACCGAAGTTTTTCAGATGTAAATATAAGCTGCATTGAACTCATCAAATAAAAACTCTATTCAAAACGTAGAAAAATATAATGCTTTTCTTATTTAAAATCTACAAGCGTGAATAACACATGAACCTTTTATATTAAAAAAAAAGTCACTTGACACGGGCGCTACTGCGTCCACAAATAAACTATTGCATCTATAATGAGCGAAAGAGAGGATAGCGACTTAACTATTAAGAGTTAATAGTGACAGACCAAGCTGTAAGGTCGCATTCAGCATGTTGCGTCTGAGGAAGGCTGAAGAATAGTAGGCCGAAACGCGTAACATATAAAACGCTGTTTTAATACAACCTGTCACCGAGAAAAGCCAATGCAACCCAATTAGGGTAAGTGTACCAGTTATCGCCATAGTGGTTCCCTATTTGGCCATAGTGGGAATTTAGAATGTTTTCTTGTTTTGACCTACAATGAATGATTTAGTAGCAAGAATTTAAATGTATCTTGTCATTAAAACTTATGAAATGATGCAAAATTTTGAATTATCTCAAACAACCACTATGGCCAAATAGGGAACCACTATGGCGATAACTGGTACACTCAGCCTATTATATATTGCACGGTGATTACTCAAGTTTATTATAACTTTTATTTCTCTCACAAAAAAGTTCTATAACTTTTTATAGAGTGCATCAAAAAGTTGCTATAACTTTTTATAGAGTGCATCAAAAAATCTCAAATTTTTACTGTTTGTCAACCTGTTATATGTGCATCATTGGTACAAATTTGGGCTCGATTGATTAAAAAGTTAGAACCGTTCGGGTACAACACTATTTTTTAGACAACTCATTTTTTGAGCTGTCATATCTCGGAAACCAGTGAACCGAATTGAATGGATTTTTAAGCGTTTATCAACAATATATTGATACTTAATACGACGTTATAAAATGTAAAATTTTCTCACGGCGAATTAAGTTATACCGGGTTGAAATTTTTACCCATATAGAGGAAAATAAGTCAAATTTACAATGAAAAGTTATAGCATGTTGAATTTTTTTGTGGGAGAAAAAAAGTTGCCTATCCCAAACATTTTGGCCATCCCCTGTATATCTCTCTGTTTTATTATTTTTCTCTTACTCTTCCACTTTGTTTAGCTCACGCTCTGTTCTAATACTTCTTTTCCTCTGTCGAAATAATTCAGAGATGCTTCATAAACAACGTAACGCTATTGAAGAACGGTGCTACAATTCACATAAAATTTCAAAATTAGCCATACAGAAGATTTTCTAAAACAATAACAACCCCCATACCAGCCCCCCCTCTTTGTGCACGGGTTAGATTTCCAGAAGAAATGCCGGCTAGAATTCCTACAAGAATCCTTTCAGGAAATCCCTGAAGTTATTCCAGGATGAAATCCTTGGGGGAAGTAGGAACCCCTGCTGGAAGCCAAGCAGGAATCACTGAAAGAATCATAGAACAAATCCCAGAAGGTTTTTTTTTTAAGAAATCAAAAAAATAACTTGGGAGGAATTTTAGAAGGTATTTTAACAGAAATTCCGGCACGATTACCTTAAAAATCCGGGATTGTCTGAAGAAATCTTGGCAGAAATCTATGTTATTTCATATTCCATTTTGGGAGGAATCCCTTAAAAAATCACAGGACCAATCCCGGAAGGGATATTTGAAGGAATTCCAGCAAGATTCCGAGAAATAATGCCGAATATAATACCTAAAAGATTTCTTTCAGGATTTTCTAAGGCAATCCCACCTGAAATCCCTGTAGATATCTTAGGAGCATTCACTACATGCATTCCAGAAGTAATATTTGGGGGAATCACTTGAGGAATCCTGGGAAAATTCTCGAGAAGAATGTCTGTAGAAATCCAGGAAAGATTTCCTGAAGGAATTTCAAAAAATCTCATCTCATTTCTTCACCCTACACTCTACCCTTACCCTCACCCTACCCTCTTGCTCTTCGTCTATTCAAAACCTCTACCCTACCCTGTATCCTATCCTGTACCCTACCCTCTACTCTATCCTTCATCCAAACCCTCTACTCGATCGTCAACCTCACCGTCTACCCTACCCTACTATCTACTCTGACCCTCTACTTTTTTTTTGAATTTCTCTATGCTTGTATTCATCAAGCCCTAGCGATAGATACTCATACGCTTTCAGGATGCTGTTCTGGTCCTTCTTCAATTCCAGCTCGTCTAGAGACCTTAGGAGAGATTTAGGGACAACTCTGGTTGCCGAGAGGACAACCGAAACTATACAGAAGTCCACCAGGTGCCACATCTGTTTCAACTCCTCCGCTACGTCGTAATACTTGGTTAAGCTTGCTGGAGCACATTAATTGGACATTATGGTCTAACAATAAAGCGATGTCGATGAGAGTTACCCGCTTCATCCTTTTGTCGTAAACCACAATGTCGGGCCGGTTGACACGAAAAAGGACGTCCGTAATGATCTCGCGATCCCAGTACAGCTTTATGCAACTATTTTCCAGAACCGGGTCCGGCTGCTACTTGTATTAGGGCACAAATCTGTCGACCAAGTTGTGCTTTAAAGCAAGCTGTTAGTGTACAATCTTGGCAACTTCGTTGTGACGATCAAGGTAGGCAGATCCAGTTAAAACTGAACAGCCTGCAACGACATGCTCAATCGTTGGTCCTACTGAGTTGCCCCAAGCAACACACATGTTATAATAGAGTTACGACAGCGCAAGTTTTGGTTGTATATACGTTTATTTTACGTAATTTTAACATTGTGTTGAAATAACGTAAAATAAACTTCTATACAACCAAAACTTGCGCTGTCGTAACTTTTATATAACATGTGTGTTGCTTGGGGCACTTCCTGCTGCGGTCCTCCGTGCAATATGTACCGCAGATAGTTCTTCGTCGCAATTACCCGGTTCTGGATCCCATGCAACTCCTTCTGCTTCGCTTCTACACTACACACTAAAAAAATCTCAATTTTAATAGTGACACAATTGATCGAACTGCCTGAAAAAGCTTTGACATAAACATAAATGTGCCACATTTTTACACTTTTTGTGATGTACGTATAAAGTTTATATTGTTTGAGCTCTTCCAGACATAATTTTAAATCACAGAACTGATAATTTAGTTCTCTATGCTGTAAATTTACGCGTTATGTTACAGAAACACAATGATTACTGATGTTGAACTGTCAAACAGCACCTTACAAAATCAGATGAAGACTGCAGTCGATTGGAAATTTGTTTATTACGAAAGTGAAACAGCATGAAAACCGCTCATAAATTTAACACCGAGTTGAGCCACAAACATGGAAATGACAATCCGTTGCCATCAGCCGATGCAGTAGTAAACGAAAACAGCCACGCTCAGTCAATCAGAAGGCGGCTTTGTCTGCTTGGCGATGATGGCTGTCTCAGTACATACATACACGCCAGCAGTGACGACGCGACAGCCGGACTGGCAAGTTTGTTTATGGTAGAAGTTGTTCATCTTCGACGGCTATCTCTTCAACGTGGTGAGTCAGC
Source organism: Aedes albopictus (assembly GCF_035046485.1). Lineage (NCBI taxonomy): Eukaryota > Metazoa > Arthropoda > Insecta > Diptera > Culicidae > Aedes > Aedes albopictus. The sequence goes on along the minus strand of NC_085137.1, from coordinate 247,955,762 downwards.
CGAGAGAGCAAGATCGAAAACTGACACTCCGAGGATCGAAGTTCGATTCCCGAATGGAACTTTTTGTATTTTTTTTGTTTCAATATTCGGTGCTATAAATAGCACAGTTCTGAATCATACAAGCAGCCGACGCGCTGAGCTGTTGCGGTAAAATTACATGAGTCAAACATTTTCCGTTTCCTGTAAAAATAAGATCGCACACAATTTTGCGTCAAATGTGTTGCTTTTATATGTCGGACTTATGTGACACAAAATTACAAGATTTTTTCGAAGTGTGTACGATCATCACGTCATGATATCGCAGTTCAGCTAGTAACCCCTCTGCGTTAGATGCAGGGCGCTGTAACCGTGGTCAGCTTCACATACAGTGTGGTACATTTCATGATGGTTCTGGCTTTCTACGAAATATGCTCGCAACTGCTGGATCTGGGAGACACATAGTGCCTGGATATTGGTGACGTCTTTTCCTCCTACTGCGTGTGGCAGGGTGACTCTCTCTGTGGACGACTTTGGATGGCGCATTCGGTGCTTGGTGAGCGCCACTCGTACTGCTCGTTCTAACGCCTCTAGGTCAGTCTTGGTCCACTTTACCACCCCAAAGCTGTTGGTCAACAGGTGCACAGCAAACGTGTTGATCGCCTTCACCATGTTGCCGGCTGACAGAAAGCCCCTCAGAACACAGTTGACACGACGCAAAAACTTGTTCTGCTGTTCCTTCTTGTTCGCGGTGTGGCGGATATCCCTAAGTTGCAGGAAACCGAGGTATTTGTACGCTTCGCCTTCAACCATATTCCGAATCTCCTCCTGTTCATTGATGCGGAAACAGCTGGCGTCCACTGCTTGACCCCGGCGAAGATGGACTGACCGACATTTGTCAATTCCAAACTCCATCCGAATGTTGTTACTGAACACCGTCACAAGCTGTAGCAGTTGATGTTGCCTCTGTACTGTCTCGACTTGAAATATTCCCCTCCTGATGCTGAGAGTTGTGGATCGCAACACAGTTATTCCATCGGTAGTTTGCAGGGACGTGCTCCATATCATCATCGCGTGTTGCATCAACCCGCTGACGTTCCCCTCTACCTTGTACAACTGTAGTAGGTACCTTAGGAAGGTAGGAGTGCGGTACTGAGTCGTACGCCTTCTTGTAGTCGATGTACGCTATGCTCAGGTTCCTCTGCTTTTCGGTGACTTGACCCGCAATGACTGTATCTATGGTAACCTGATTTTTACATCCTTGCGTATTCTTGCGACATTCTTTTTGTTCCTCGGTCATCACGTTGTTGGCATCGCTTTTATCTGAGATATTGTTTGAGTGTTTGAGACTATATTACGTTCAAGATATGTTTTATTAATATTTGAGAATGTTCCCTTCTTCTTCTTGGCGTAACGTCCTCACTGGGACAAAGCCTGCTTCTCAGCTTAGTGTTCTATGAGCACTTCCACAGTTATTTACTGAGAGCTTCCTCTGCCAATGACCATTTTGCATGTGTATATCGTGTGGCAGGCACGAAGATACTCTATGCCCAAGGATGTCAAGGAAATTTCCTTTACGAAAAGATCCTGGACCGACCGGGAATCGAACCCGTCACCCTCAGCATGGTCATGCTGAATACCCGTGCGTTTACCGCCTCGGCTATATGGGCCCATCACAATCACAATCAAATACGGTGTTGGTTCTTAGCAAAGTGTATAGTATGTATAGTGTATAGTGTAAGTATCATTTGTATGGACCAGCATCAAATAAGGTACACCGGGGTAAATTGAATGAGACGATTTGAGCTGAACTCAAATAATGGACTAATGGTTTTCAGAATGGTGCCAAACATTTTTGAAATGCTTTCCTGCGCTAAAAGTTTGATTGATTTATGAATTCCATGTTTACCGTTCAGGCTAATTAACAACGCTGCAATAGCCTTCATTGAAGCTCTCAGAGTTTTCCATCTTGCCCAGGG
>NC_085137.1:247930711-247953307 GCF_035046485.1 Aedes albopictus | reverse complement strand
GTCAGTGAAGGATGGACCCGTTGTTTACGAACAGTAGCGACATCTGCGATTTGCAAGTAGGTACGCGAAACTGAGCTCATCTGTCAAGTTACGGGGGGGGGTTCAACGAAACGACTGTTTTCGTCCACTTCTTCTATCTGAATCAGATACCTTATTGCGTAAACTTGTTGTTAACAGTGATTGTTGCGGAGATTTTCTGTCGGAAAGTCCACCTAGTCTAGCTCCAATTCTCGGCACCAGTGCCGAACTTCCAGCAAAATCAAATGCGAAATCACTTCGGCACCCATCTTTGTGCTGACGAAGTGTACCCGTCTGCGTGTAAAAGTTCTTTTGAGCACTTGTGCGACTTCAGAGTGAACGTGTCGCTTATTGACTGTAGATCTCGTTGCGGAAGTGTTGCGGGAGATGATTACTTACGGAAGTGCGTTTGGAAAATACGGAACAAGTGATATTTTGATTTGTTTTGCTGGTAAGGTGCCGGGAATTGACGCGGGTGCCCAAGTACTTCGAAACCTTATGTTGAGTATGTTTTAGGATAAAAGATTGAAATCATTAAAAATGACTGTGTGAGTGAACACGATAAAAAAATGAAACTATGAGAGCAACGGCTGTGTCACTAATAAGGAATATTCCCTGAATATTACTGAGTAAGAGTTTATAAAAGTGGGTTTGTTTTTAGACCTGTCAAAATTGTATCTCTATTTGATATTTTAGGTGATCAGAGTGCAGCGGCTGAAACAGTATACTATTTTTAAATTTGAATAAGGTGTGTGTGCCATCAGTAATCTCACGCTCCCAAATTCATCCTTTTCTAAGAACAAGCGAATACGGCACCGATTAATTCCGCTCTTTTTTCGTTTTTATGCGTGCTCACGTCTAATAAAAAAAAATACAAAAATAAAAAAAAACAAAACAAACAACGCTTCAATCCTTTGTTTTTCATAGGATGAAACATGGGAGCCACATGCTTAACAAGCGAACCAATACCCTAAATGACTGAAAATCAGTAAACACAATGAGGATAAATTTTCGACTATTTGATTGCGCCCTTTGCTGATCATGCTGTAACGTTCAAAACCCACAAAAAAAAAACTATAATATGATTAACAATCAGGCAGTAATAGAAAGAGTTTCATCATAAAGTATCTTGCGAGTAAAAGAAAATCCTACGCATCGAAACATTATGGTCCCGAAAGTGAACTGAGTGTGATTTGTCTCGTTCCGCACTACTCTTCAGTTGAGTATGATTTGCTCATGCATTTGATTTGTATTTCTTCTGAACAATGTCCGGGAAGTTGGAAAAGTGGTATTATGTTGAAATGTTGGTAGCAAGGAAAAGCAACTGCAATGTACATTGTGCATATCGTATATCGCGATTTATTTATTCTAACGAAAGATGTGGTTTTTCAGCTCTCTTTCATAATTGAACTAATAATGGCAGTCTTTGTTTCGTAACCATGTTAAGCAAAACACTTTTGAAAAAAAAAAGTTCTGTCTCATGGCGACAGTAAAAACAGTCCAAAGCGCGTCCGGATGACCGCACCCTTACTTTTGTAAGAAACTCTGTCTCATGGCGACAGTAAAAACAGTCCACCGCGTGTCCGGATGACCGCACCCTTACTTTTGTAAGAAACTCTGTCTCATGGCGACAGTAAAAACAGTCCACAGCGCGTCCGGATGACCGCACCATTACTTTTGTAAGAAACTCTGTCTCATGGCGACAGTAAAAACAGTCCAAAGCGTGTCCGGATGACCGCACCCTTACTTTTGTAAGAAACTCTGTCTCATGGCGACAGTAGAAACAGTCCACAGCGTGTCCGGATGACCGCACCCTTACTTTTCTAAGAAATTCTGTCTCATGGCGACAATAAAAACAGTCCACAGCGCGTCCGGATGACCGCACCCTTCCTTTTGTAAGAAACACTGTCTCATGGCGACAGTAAAAACAGTCCACAGCGCGTCCGGATGACCGCACCCTTACTTTTGTAAGAAAATCTGTCTCATGGCGACATTAAAAACAGTCCAAAGCGTGTCCGGATGACCGCACCCTTACTTTTGTAAGAAACTCTGTCTCATGGCGACAGTAAAAACAGTCCACAGCGCGTCCGGATGACCGCACCCTTACTTTTGTAAGAAACTCTGTCTCATGGCGACAGTAAAAACAGTCCAAAGCGTGTCCGGATGACCGCACCCTTACTTTTGTAAGAAACTCTGTCTCATGGCGACAGTAAAAACAGTCCACAGCGTGTCCGGATGACCGCACCCTTTCTTTTGTAAGGAATTCTGTCTCATGGCGACAGTAAAAACAGTCCACAGCGTGTCCGGATGACCGCACCCTTTCTTTTGTAAGGAATTCTGTCTCATGACGACAATAAAAAAAAAAAAAACAGTTCACAGCATGTACGGATGATCGCATCCCTTTTTTTTTAGTAAGACATTCTTTCTCATGGTGAATCATATGGTCTGACGTTGAAATTTCTACATTTTTGTTTGTTGTTCCATTACAATCTGACTGAAGGAAATAGACAGAATGGCATTTGTAGAAAATGCTGCACTTTAAGAATAATACATGCAGAAGATACGTCTAAAGGAAGAACTGTGAGACTCGTATTGCACATTTTGGTGTAGTCATAAATAGCAAAATTTAATATTTGTTTAGTATCTAAGCTTTGCAAGTTCATCGTGATAACCGACCCGTGTTGTTGAATAAAATGAGAAGGCTGCACACAACTTCCACCATGATCAAAAAAAAAAAAATCTTGAACAGGATGGTGTCGTGACTCAGTTGTGCGATGTCCGATTAAGTGGCGCTCAGTGCTCACCGATTACACTAGTTTACAAAATAAAACGAAAGTCGTGAACTTGTGTCAACGACCAAAATTTTTGAAGCATAATTAAGCGCTGATTTCGAAACCGTGCTTCAAAAAATTCAAAGTAGAACAGTTTTTGAGTTTTAGCTCAATATCGAGTTTTACAACTTTTTAAAATATGGAATTTTGTAAAATTCAAATATCTTGCGTTTTGTTCAACCAATTTTAAATCTTTTTCCATAAATTAAAAGCTAAATATAATACCATTCGATCATCTGAATGCAGGTTTTGCGTCAGATTGATGCAAATTAAGATATTGGTGAGTTTTGGGGACAATCTTCTTAAATTTTAGCAAAATTTCGAAAAATGTTTGAAGAAATGTATTTTTTTCAATAAGAAAAGAACAATTTAAAAATTCTTTTTCAACGTTTATTTGACATATCATATGTGGGTGAGTTACAGTAAAAAAATCAGCTCAATCGGAGCTTTGATTGCAGAGAATGAGATGTGTGAAGTGAGCGACTTTGCTTAAAAATAGAACAAAAATCGATTTCAAATCATCAACCTTGTATGGAAAGTCGAAAAAATTTCCGCTCTACTGTAATTTTTTTCCTTCGCGTTTTCGAACTCAGGGCATGATTCTACACCAAAAACGATCATCAGCTTACCGAGTTCAAAAATGCTGTAAACTAGTGTTATCGATTCTGCTAATACAAATTGAATAAAATAGCTACAACATCAAAACATGAACAACTGCGGCAAAGGCTAATGTTTAAAATGAACGAAAAGAAATTGAAAATGATGTAGTATCTGAGCTTGAAAGTTTCTGTTACAATATTCATTCCTGAGAAGAGGGAGGATGTGTGGTGTTGAATCTGCATCATTGTTCGACTAGCCTTCCATTGAACGCTGGTAGCACATGGTCTGCCAAATGCACATCAAGCAATCTAGTAGGCGTGCAAACGGTCGTCGCGTCATCACTTCGCGAACGTCAAAAGATAAACACCAGTTACTTCCTGGGGGCACCCGCTTGTCCACAATAATTCTAAGTTCCACATTTACATTCATTTGCTATTATCTCAGTTCAGAAGCATGCTATCAAAAAACAATGTATGGATGAATTTAACCTTGTAGTTTTATCTGAACCTACGGTGAACCTACAGCGTGAGTGTGGGAATTTCAATTCAACCTACAACGGTCTATTGGCGCAACTGAGAAAGCCACAATGAGAAATGACGTCAACCATGAGAGGAAACGACGACGAAAGAGAGAAACTTGTAACGTAGACTAGGGGGGTAGTGGAATATATATAGAGAAAATTGACCAAAAGAAAAATTAGTATAGACCTTGCTGGCGTTTATTCACCTTTCTCTTTCAAACATGCAGGCGGAATAGGATTTGTTGTCATCAGGAAAGGTTTCTCGATGAAAACAAATCCTATCCCGCCTGCATGCTTGAAAGAGAGATGCGAATAAACGTCAGCAAGCTCTATTAATCATCTGACGTAATTGTGAAGTAAATCAGCTGAATGTAAGTGTTGTTTGTTGAATGGTCTGTTTGTATGTGAATAATGTTTGTAACAAATAGGGTAATTTGCCAATTGTTGCACGGCTAAAAATTCGCCACTAGGCTCCTAAAGTCCTATCGGGATTCTTGTTTTAAACCACAATATGTGGTGCAAGAGTACATATTTATTCATTTTTTGACGTTTTTATTAACCGTAGTTGAAAATATATAATTTTTATTTTATTAGCCTTTTGTCTCGTCCCTAGCTTATAACACATACTTTGAGCAGAGAAAATAGGTAGAGAAGCGAAGAGTGTGAAGCCAAAAATACCTTATCGAACCGTCAAACTGGTATCCTATCGAACAAAATCAACAAACCTTAACGATTGCCGCATAATTCAAGATAAGTATTGCGATCATTTGAAACATTTTTTTAACAATATTTTCAAATACCAATGATTTTACTGTGAATAACAATGATTCCTTAAATTGATGAACATTGATCCTTTTTGGAATACAATTTAGATGATTTCTTGTTAATATTGCGATTTTTTTTTCTACTTAGACTTCAGTGCAATTAATTTCGTCGTTCTCCGATTTCGCTTTCGGTTTCGCTGTCGCTCTCTGTTGCTGCTCTTTAGCAATTCGCCCGATCTAATGACAGGTTTCGCCGGCCGCTTCAATGTTTACCATTTTCTCTCATTGTTCTCGGTCTACCAGCTGATCATGTTTACACAACAAAATCAGCTGGGCATCCGATGTTTACGTTCATCCTTATTGTTCGGCAACCACCAGCTGATCTTGTTTTCACAACAAACCACGCTGCTTTCGCCTGAATCTTTGGTAGGAAGCGAAAAGCTATCGGAGATGACAGATAAGTACGATTTTTGGGCGATTTCAATTTCGTCGCAAAAGTCTGATTATTCGTAAAAAATACAATAAATCAACTGCATAAATAATTTTCTATTGCAGTACACGAGAAAGACGCTACTCTCGATAGGTGGATTAATCTGTTTTTCGGCAGTTGCCAGCATCCTAGTAATGAAATCAAAACAGAAAAAGTGTTGCCATTCAGACGGCTGTTCACTCTTCGCTTCTCTACCTATTTTCTCTGACTTTGAGAGCTTTTTTTTCACCGTGTATGTCAGATAGGAACATTTTTGAAATCCCAGTGCGAACAATGTCGAGCTCAGTCACACAAGGTTGAACTCAAATGTCAAAGTAGAACTATGGTTTCATTCACAAATGTCATAACGCTAAAATTGGTCGTTTTCAACACCTACCCACCCCTTCGTAACACTGTTTATATGGGGAAAATTTTATTTTGTTCGAGCTGTAACACCATGAAGGACACCCACCCACCCCCTCCAGCGTTATGACATTTGTGAACAAGCCCTATTTATTGTCGTCGCGGTTGAAACCCGAAGTTTCCCTACACCCGACAATCGAATTTTCTCAAAATCCATACGTGAAACCTAACGTCGGACGTAGTGCGCTGGAAAGCGGACCTGGCCCTCTATCCAGCGCACTGTGTCCGACGTACGTCCGACACACGGTTTAGGAGAAAAATCGATTTTCGCGTGTCAAAAATTCCGATTTTCAACTGCACGAACAATACCATTTTGCTTATTTCAAATTTTCTCATTATTCCTTTGTTTTTCAAGTTCGAGTAAAGTACAATTCCGATTAGAATACCATGCTGCGTCGTATTATACAATATAAGCGAGATTTCGTTTTTAATTTTAGGACCCTATTTGTCTGCGAACAACATCATATATTGCTACGGATGCAGCCAACGGCTGGATATGCTCGCTACATTCAGGTACTCCACGGGCCGAATTGCGCTACTGTTGCTGTTGCGGTCGTTGTAGTGAACCGCTTCACATCTACGTGGACATCGGTACGGTCCACTACCACTAAGGAGTGGATGGTCATCGACGGTCAGCGAGAGCAGAGAGGATTTGAGTAGTTTAGTTGATCCTCAGTACGTCGTCGCGATCAGTCGCAAGGGGCGAACCCTTGTCCGATTTTAATTTGTTATGTGTTTAGTTTTAGAATAAATGTTCGTAGTTTAAGTTGTAATAAAAATTGTGTAGTTTCTCTGTAATAAAGTGTTTTCGTGTGAACCTGTGGTGTTTTTGCTGCATGTGATGAGGAAGGTCTACCGATGACGACTGAATGAGGACGGATACGGGCCAGGAATACCGAAATTGGATAGCTGGATTGGACGAAGGAAATTTGGAGGTACGTTCAGGCAAGGTCGTGTGGAGGTCGAATCATTACTGTGGTCGGATGCTCTCTACACGACATAAACTGGTCCTTCGAGCCGGATTCTCCACAACCGGAAGACCACGGATCGGTCGAATTTCGACGATTCGACCACATTGCGCCAAGAACGTCCAGCAAAGGCCCTTCGTTGGACAAAGGACACCCGCCATACTACACTGCCCTGAATAGGACAAACGCCATCCAAACGGGCTTCAAAGGAAGAAGTCGCCATCTCAAGCCGTCTTCAAAGGATCCTTCGGCCATTCAAGATCGTGTGAAAGGGTCCAACCGCCATCGTCCACCAATCCAATAGGATCCTCCAACCAACTCGACCACAGCCCAAAGGATTCGCGCCAAGCTATTCGCCATCAACTCGAATCAGCCACACCAAACGAAGTCTCGAGTGGGAATCTGGATTCGGCTAGCAGTATTCGATCGTCTGCAGGATTGTAGAATAACCGGAGCGTTGTTCTACTACCGGTCAGGTATGTAAGAACACACTAGTTAGTATATGTTTAGCCGAAGCATGATCCACATTCCCCACTAACGCCAACCATTCGATCTCTTGTGTGACTGTGGCTCGTCGTGAATCAACCGGACTGTGAACGAGATGTCGATGTGCTGCGACTTGTGCATGGAACGGTCGCTGTGAGGATCATCGTTCAACGAGTACCGCCGATGGTGAATTGGTTCGCGTAGAACTGATTCGGGACGATTTCAATCTGTGCATGCTGTAACGACGACTGATTACGACACCGAAGTGACGATTCACGGACAGACGACCAATTGTGACATCGAGAAGGACGATATCAGGGTTGCTTCCAGGCTCGGGCATCGCGGAACGGCCATTGCGGTCAGGTAAATACACTTTACAGTATATGCCCAGCCGAAGCTGGTTTTGTGATTCTACACACCTGAATAAATTTCAACCCTTTCGATGCCAATTGGACTGTTGCGAGTCTACTCATTTATGGACGCAATCCCTGAGGTTTTTCGTTGGTTTTCGGACTGAAGCTAATTCGTTCAGCGCCATCTTTAGTTCTCCAGGTGAGACTAAGTATATGTCCTGCCAAAGCAGGCATTTTTGTATATCTACATTGGTTGTTTCTTCTCCGCTGCACTGGAATTGAATTGAATTGAGGCGATTTCACACTGTACCACCCACGACATTGGAAATTTGTGACGATTTTGGACATTTGGATGCAATTTGGACTCGGCTACAATTGCACGCTGTAGTTTCATAGGTGAGGCGAACAGTATATTGTACGTGCAGTTGAAACCCGGAATTTTCGACTAGCGAAGTTGGATTTTTCTCCAAATCCGTGCATCGGACTTAACTTCGGAAGTGGTGCGCTGTATAGCGGACCAGGTTTGCTATACAGCGCACCACTTCCGAAGTTAGGTTCGACGCACGGATTTGTAGAAAAATCCAACTTCGCTAGTCGAAAACTCCGATTTTCAACTAAATTGAGAATATGTCTAGCCGAAGTTTCAAATTTGCATACTACATTATTGGGTTTTCCACTCCTACGCATTGCTGGCTTGAATCGAAACCTGAGACAACTGACCGTACGTTGAGGTGAACCAAATCGGAGTTTGCTGCTTTGGCTTCGGTAGCGCCGCTGTTTCTTCTCATAGGTGAGCTGAACAGTATATGTCTAGCCGAAGCAAACAAATTTGCATACTACATCTGCGTTTTCACTCGAATTTGGATTCACAATCGATTCAACCATACTGCGAGTGGAGGATACTGCCGGATCACCGAGTTTCGTCTGAGCTCCGGTTGCGTAAGTCAAGCAACCATGTCGAAACCCGTCACGAGGAGTGCGGATTCCCTGAAGTCGTTGACTACAAAACTGAAGGGACTCAAATTATCTTTAAGTAATATTTGCGTATTCGTTAAAAACTTTAAAGATGATACTACCGCTGCTCAAATCAATGTCCGCCTTGAGAAGTTGGATACGCTATGGGTACAGATTAGTGAAACTGTTTGGGAAATCGAAGCGCACGAAGATTTCGAGGAACAAGAAAGCCTTCAGACCAGCCAAGTGGAAATGGAGAACCGCTACTACGATGCGAAATCGTTTCTAGTGGAGAAGGCTCAAGCGTTTCAGAGCGATGCTAATCAGAACCAAACGCTTCATTCTGGAGACGCCACTCTACATGGCGTGATGGACCACGTTCGGCTGCCTCAAATCAAGCTACAATGTTTTGATGGCAACATCGATGACTGGTTGAGTTTCAGGGATCTCTACACTTCCTTGATTCACGAGAAACCAGATCTACCGGCAGTGGAGAAGTTTCACTACCTCAAAGGGTGCCTGGCAGGTGAGGCAAAGGCACTGATCGATCCGCTAAAGATTACGAGGGACAATTATCAGGTTGCTTGGCAGACGTTGCTAAAACGCTACAACAACAATAAGCTTCTGAAAAAGAAGCAGGTGCGAGCGCTCATCAAATTGCCGTCTCTCTGCAAGGAATCAATCACGGATCTCCACAAATTGGTTGATGGATTCGACCGTGTTATTCAAACGCTCGACCAGATTATCCAGCCAGCGGATTACAAGGATCTGTTGCTGGTGGAACTTCTAAGTTCTCGTCTCGATCCTACCACACGACGCGGGTGGGAAGAACATTCGTCTACGAAGCAGCAGGACACTGTGAAGGATCTGCTGGAATTTCTACAGCGGAGAATACAAATTCTCGAAGCTCTACCAGCGAAGGTAGAAACGAAGATCGACCAGTCCCTACTACCGAAACGGAAAGCATTTGCAGCGAAGGTCAGCAACAACGCCGTACAGTCGAACAACGCTAAGTGTCCGTCGTGTTCGGAGATTCATGGACTCCACATTTGTCCAGCCTTTCTGAAGATGTCGTTGTCCAGTCGAGAGTCCCTACTGCGGGCTCAATCGCTCTGCCGCAATTGCCTCAAACGTGGTCATCTTGCTCGAGAGTGTGCATCGAAGTTCTCTTGTCGGTATTGTAAGGCACGACACCACTCCTTGCTGTGCTTCAAAGCAGGAGACGCTAACGGTAGCCAAGGATCATCAGGGAAGGCGAATCTGGGAGATAGCGCTAAGCAGGACGGCACAGGTGCGATTTCGAAGGCAGCGAATGCCTCAGCGGTTGAATCTACTTCTTCCAACGCGGCACAGTGCGTCTCATCTCAGGTTCTCCTAGCTACAGCAGTCGTCGTGATCGAAGATGACCAAGGTTCTCGCTATCCAGCACGAGCGCTACTGGATTCAGGGTCGGAATGCAACTTCATCACCGAGAATCTTTACCAGACGATGAAGGTAACGGTTGAAAGGACGGACATTTCGATTATGGGCATCGGACAATCCAGCACTAAGGCATCTCGCAAGATCAAGGCAGTCGTCAAGTCTCGAAACTCGTCGTACGCTCGATCGATGGAATTTCTCGTTCTACCGAAGGTCACAGCTTGCCTACCAACCTCTACAGTTCAGGCAAATGGATGGGACATACCGGTAGACATCGAATTAGCGGATCCGGAGTTTTTCCGGTCAAGAAAGTGTGAATACCGGGCAACTCACTGGAACAATCCGTTCCCAGCCATCTTAGCAAACTGCAGTAGAATCACTTGGCATAATACGGAACCTCACGGTGATGGCGTCTTGCTCCGCCAACAGTCCACTCGTCAATGAGGCAGCATCACACTGACGATGACCCCGTCATGGTGCTGGCTGTCACTGATGCTTGCTAGGGGAAATACACGCATGGGAAATGCTACTCAGCTTTGTTCATACCCCACATTCGCCCTCTTCTCCGAAAAAAAATAAAGTTTTCGACTAGCAGGCTTGTTATTTTTACGCTCAAACCCTCAATTTCGTTCTCTTCATCCTTATGGCACCAATGCAACAAGATACACTTCAAGATACAAGAATTAAGACGAATGGCCACATTTACTTTTTTTGTTTAGTAAACGCACTTTTGTTAATATCGAACCTATATCATTTGATTGATAATTTGCTATGCTAACCAATCATCTATGGGGTTTTGCCGAGCTCCAATAAAAATAACTACAACACACGCAGTTGGGTGATGCGTCTTCTCTCCTTCAAGCGCACGTCTCGTTATGTAGCCGGCCCTGGTTTTCTCTCACTCAAATCAATCGTTCTTCACGATTGCGAAAATTCGACGCATTCACTGAAAACGAACATATTTTGTAAGAATTATTTGTCAAAAAAGAAAAAAAAACAAGAGATTAACGAATTTGAGATTTATCAGACTAAAGATTCCGTTTATCATACAACTCCATTTTCAATGCTTCAATGTGATGGTACAGATGGACCATATATAACACACAAATGTCCTTCATTATACGAAAATAGATTCTACAAAACGAGTTCAAAAGAGGTTCTACAACATATTTTCAGTAGATATGTTTTCATTGCGTACTTCGAATTTTAAACTGTTTTACGATATGCAATTTTAATGGGCGGTTTTCATTACACGTCCCTGCATTTTCCTCACGCACAGCTTTCGGCAGTTATCATGCAACGCCATTTCCTTAGACGGGTTTCTTTACACATCGCTGCATTTCCGTGATGCAAACAATTTTCGGCAGTTTTTCAATAACATTTCCTTGGACGGATTTCATTTCACGTCCCTGTATTTTCCTTATGCAGAAAAAATTTTCGGCGGTTATCCAACAACGCCTTTATCTTGGACGGTTTTCACTACACGTCGCTGCATTTTCTTTATGCAGAATAATTTTCGGCAGTTATCCAAAAATGCCGTTTCCTTGGACGGTTTTCATTACACGTCCCTTCATGTTCGTTATGCAGAAAAATTGTCGGCGGTTATCCAACAACGCCTTTACCTTGGACGGTTTTCATTACACGTCCCTGCATTTTCTTTATGCAGAATAATTTTTGGCGGTTATCCAGAAATGCCGTTTCCTTGGACGGTTTTCATTACACGTCCCTGCATTTTCCTTATGCAGAAAAATTTTCGGCGGTTATCCAACAGCGCCTTTACCTTGGACGGGTTTCACTACACGTCCCTGCATTTTCTTTATGCAGAATAATTTTCGGCGGTTATCCAAAAAATGCCGTTTCCTTGGACGGTTTTCATTACACGTCCCTGCATTTTCCTTATGCAGAAAAATTGTCGGCGGTTATCCAACAACGCCTTTACCTTGGACGGTTTTCATTACACGTCCCTGCATTTTCTTTATGCAGAATAATTTTCGGCGGTTATCCAAAAAATGCCGTTTCCTTGGACGGTTTTCATTACACGTCCCTGCATTTTCCTTATGCAGAAAAATTTTCGGCGGTTCGAAACGCCATTAATATGCCCAACCAAAAACCCGAGCAAAAACCAACCCAACCAACCAACGCCGCGAGAATTTTACGGCAACATTCACAATAGTCAAACACCTCTACAATCATGCACATCAACCTGTTTGCATTTACCGTTCAACCGAGCGACAACACGAGCATGTACGATCCGAGGAATCAACGAAAGCGCGACCATCCATGCCGAGCAAGAACATGAAGAAACATGCATGCAATCATCGACCGACTACCTATCCACAGCGTGCTACCAGTCGACAACAAAAATCAACCACGTCACCGCGCCTATGTTCATGTGTTTGTGCTAGAACCAAGGCTAAAACAGAACGCGGTTGGCATGACAAAAACTTTCCGCGCTCTAGCTTTCGTCAGGAACCGCAGAATTGCAACACCCACTTCACTGTGTTTGCAGCACCACCACACACTTCACACACCAAAACGATTGGTTTTCTCTCACTGTTTTTATGCCAAGTGATTCTACCTATTTTATGATTAACTTGTTATTGATTATGATGCACTCCTGGCAGGATCGCCAATGTGAATACCGGGCAACTCACTGGAACAATCCGTTCCCAGCCATCTTAGCAAACTGCAGTAGAATCACTTGGCATAATACGGAACCTCACGGTGATGGCGTCTTGCTCCGCCAACAGTCCACTCGTCAATGAGGCAGCATCACACTGACGATGACCCCGTCATGGTGCTGGCTGTCACTGATGCTTGCTAGGGGAAATACACGCATGGGAAATGCTACTCAGCTTTGTTCATACCCCACAGAAAGGTCGACTTGGTGTTAGGGATCCAAGCTTTCTTCAGCTTCTTTCCAACCGGAAGGGAAATCCAACTTGGAAAAGGTTTACCTGTGCTGACAGAGTCCGTATTTGTGTGGATAGTGACAGGCGAAGTCACTACAGCAAGTCAGGGTACCAAGTACACTTGCAATATGGCAGTGTCGGACGATCTGGAGGAACTAATGGCACGGTTTTGGTCCTGCGAAGAAGTGGGAGCCGTCAGCAAATTCTCTTCAGAAGAAGCGCACTGTGAGGAGAATTACGAACGAACAGTCAAGCGGGAATCGGACGGACGGTACACGGTCACCCTCCCCAAGAACCCCGAAGTTTTGGCGGAAATCGGTGAATCGAAGGACATTGCTCTGAGACGGCTGCGAGCGGTAGAACGAAGGTTGTCCAAGGATGAGCTGCTTCGGAAGCAGTACAGCGACTTCATGACTGAATATCTGGAGCTCGGTCACATGCGAATGGTGAATGACTGCGAGGAGAATAGAGTCAAGCGTTGTTTTCTACCCCACCACCCGGTGATCAAGGAGTCCAGCACCACGACCAAAGTGAGAGTGGTCTTCGACGCTTCGTGTAAAACGTCTACGGGTGTATCACTCAATGATGCACTGTATGCTGGACCAGTCGTTCAGCAAGATCTCAGGTCGATCGTTCTCCGCAGTCGGATTCGTCAGGTGATGGTTGTAGCTGATGTGGAAAAAATGTTTCGGCAGATCTGGACGAATTTGGAGGACACTCCTCTACAATGCGTTTTGTGGACTTCACCAGATGGGAAGGTTTCCACATACGAACTTCTAACCGTGACGTACGGCACCAAATCTGCCCCGTATCTTGCCACTCGGACCTTGAAACAGCTGGCGTCCGATGAGCGGGACAAGTTTCCTTTAGCAGCACCAACTATCGAAGAGGACGTGTATATGGACGACGTTATCTCTGGAGCAGAAGCGATCGAATTGAGAAGGCAAGTTGACGCGATGATGATCAGCGGTGGATTCAAACTGCGAAAGTGGGCTTCCAACCGGCCGGAAGTACTACGAGGAATTCCAAAGGAAAATCTGGCGTTACCTGATTCGAACGGCATTGATTGGGACCAGGATGCAGAGGTGAAAACATTGGGCTTAACATGGCTTCCCAATGTAGATCAATTCCGTTTCAAGTTCGAAATTTCTCCAATCACCGAGCATCAGATCCTCACGAAACGACAGGTGCTGTGTTTTACAGCGAGACTTTTCGACCCACTAGGCCTGCTTGGAGCGACCATCACTTCTGCGAAGATCTTCATGCAGCGGCTTTGGTGTCTGAAGAACGAAGAAGGCCAAAATCTCCAATGGGATGACCCACTACCCGAAATGGTGGGTGAGGAATGGCGAACATTCCACGAGCAACTTCCTTCGCTGAACAAAATTCGAATTCCACGATGCGTCATCGGTCCAGATTCAGTATCCGTAGAATATCACTGTTTCTCGGATGCCTCAACAGTCGCTTACTGTGCGACAATCTACGTTCGGAGCCAGAGAGACGATGGCGCAGTTTCTGTTCGCCTTTTGACCTCGAAATCAAAGTTGGCACCGCTCAAGGTGCAGTCTCTACCTCGATTGGAACTCTGCGGCGCACTTTTGGCAGCACAGCTTTGGGAAAAGGTAGCAGACTCGCTGAAAACAGATGGCCGAGTTCAATTTTGGACGGATTCGACATGCGTACTCCATTGGATAAGGTCACCACCAGGAACATGGACAACTTTCGTCGCGAACAGAGTTGCGAAAATTCAAGGTTTGACGGAAGCAGATCAATGGAGACACGTTCCTGGAGTTACAAACCCGGCTGATCTGATCTCGCGTGGAATCTCGCCGAACAACATCCTTGGGAACGATATGTGGTGGCATGGACCTACCTGGCTGCTGCAAAACCCTGAAAGTTGGCCCAAACCCGTGAAAAACACCCCAGAAGAAGAGTTGGAGAAACGACGCAATGTGGTGGCTTGTACTTCGTCGAAGGAATCTGGGTTCATTTCGGATTTTTTAGCCAAATTTTCATCGTTTACGAGATTGATTCGGATGACCGCATACTGGTTGCGCTTCCTGAACAACCTACGGTGCTCAGCAGATGAGAAACGGACAGGATATTTAACTAGTAGAGAACTGCAAGCTGCGGAGCAAACGATTCTCCAGAAGGTCCAGGAAGAGTCGTTCCCGGACGAAATCAGCAAGTTGTTGGCTGGCACACCTGTGGCTCGGAATTCTCCTCTGCGATGGTACAATCCACAAATGGACGAAAACGGCATCCTACGAGTCGGGGGTCGATTAGCTCATTCCGAAGAGTCGCCGAGAACGAAGCATCCGATTGTTTTACCGGCAAGACACGCTCTCACTGAGTTGATCCTCCAGCATCATCATCAAATGTACCTCCACGCTGGGCCACAATTGCTTCTAGGTACGGTTCGGCAACGGTATTGGCCACTAGGTGGCAGAAACTTGGCGAGAAAGGTCGTCCACGAATGTCAGCGATGCTTTCGTGCAAAACCGTCCGCAATGCAGCAACAAATGGGAGAATTACCGGCAGCTAGAGTCACCGTTTCGCGTCCTTTCTCGAAAGCTGGTGTCGATTTCTTCGGGCCTGTGTATCTGCGAGCTGGTCGTGGACGGACACCGACAAAGGCATACGTCGCAATCTTCGTGTGCATGGCCACGAAGGCCGTGCATATGGAACTAGTCTCAGACCTTTCTACGGAGCGGTTTCTACAGGCGTTGAGACGTTTCTTTGCGCGCCGGGGGCGCTGCACCGATGTTTACTCGGATAACGGGACGAATTTTGTGGGAGCCAGAAATCAAATCCGAGAGCTGTTCGATTTGCTGAAAGAGAAGACACATCGTGAAACTGTCGCAAAGGAATGTGCAAACGAAGGCATATACTGGCACTTCAGCCCTCCAAGTGCCCCACATTTCGGGGGTTTGTGGGAGGCAGCAGTTCGATCAGCGAAGTTCCATCTACTACGAGTCGTCGGTAGCAATCCTGTGCATCAAGAAGATTTCGTCACCTTGCTGACACAAGTGGAAGCCTGCATGAATTCTAGGCCAATGACGTCACTCTCAGACGATCCTCTAGATTTGGAGCCGTTGACGCCGGCACACTTTCTGGTTGGAGGATCTCTGTTATCCATGCCTGATCCTGATCTCAGCGATGTCCAGCTTAATCGTCTGACGCGGTTCCAATTTGTGCAGCGGCAGCTTCAAGATTTCTGGAGACGCTGGCGACGCGAATATTTGTCCCAGCTTCAGGCCCGATCAAAACATTGGCAACCAGCAGTTGATGTTCAGGTTGGAAGATTGGTTGTGGTAGTTGAGTCGAATCAGCCACCTACACAGTGGAAGATGGGCCGGATTCAGGAGTTGCACCCGGGCGAAGATGGAGTCACTCGAGTGGTCACAGTGCGAACATCTACTGGCAGTTTGAAACGACCGTTGGTCAAACTCTGTTTGTTACCAATGCAGGATCAGAATGAATAAGGTTGAGTTCGTAAATTTCGTCCAGTGCATCGAGAGGAGGTTTCTTTATTTTCAGAAGTTTCCCGGCAACTTCAGGGTGGGTGAGGATGTCTGCGAACAACATCATATATTGCTACGGATGCAGCCAACGGCTGGATATGCTCGCTACATTCAGGTACTCCACGGGCCGAATTGCGCTACTGTTGCTGTTGCGGTCGTTGTAGTGAACCGCTTCACATCTACGTGGACATCGGTACGGTCCACTACCACTAAGGCAGTGGCGTCTCGTCCATAGGTCCACTACGTTCACTACACAGTTGATAAAAACTAAAATAAATCACTATAATGTCAACATTTTGCTATAAACGATATAAACTACTCATTCGATCCTTTTGATGTTCACAACTTCAAGTGAACAAACCACTATGAAATACTAGTGCGTATCCAATAGGAATCAAGTAAATTTTCCAACTAAATCTCACTATGCCACCACCCTGCCGCTGCCAGAGTTCTTCACGCCTAAGCATGCGTAACATCCATGTGACAGCATCGCCAAAATCTCTCGCCTCAGTTCACTTCCAGAAGTACACGGGAGCGCTGTATATGCATGCAAGAACTGTGTTTACTTGTGTTCGACTGTTCTGTGCTGCTTTGGCAATGTATTAGTAAAATTTTTGTGCACTTCTTCCAATGGACGTAGGCCTCATCGGTGGCGAAGGAAAGGAAAGATTGTTTGCTTACACCAAGCTTGCGCTCGCGGGGAAGCTGCTAAGCTTGGCAACGTCGCATTTGAGCTATGCTTCAGCAAGAGAGCGAGGCGAAAGAGCAAAGCGAGAGAACTTGTACCATTCAACGGAGGCCGCCCATCCACTCTTTCGGCATGCGTGCATGCCTTTGGGTGGACCTGAATGGGTGGCATTTTCATTCACTACTAGTTGCACGTCGCGTACGGTTTCATTTTCTAGCAACATTCAAAGGAAAATGGAGCGCGATATCGTAGACAATCTACTCCAGCAATTCGTTTGCCAGGCGGTCGATTGAGGAAAAGCTTGTACCACATCTCGAATCGTCTAAGTTACAGAGTGACCCATAATAGTGCAATGGGTGTTTCACTTCTTCAGTGTCAGTTATCACTTCTGAATGGATTCTTCGAAGTTCAAAAGTTATTCCGAAAAAAAACCCTTAACAATTGGTGGGCAATGTCTACTCTCGCTTCCGAAATTTCGATTAAGTCCAGCTGACCAATGAGCTGAGAATGTTTTACACGAAAAAAGTCGCAGAAATAGCTAAGGTGCTTACTAAGAACAATTTGGAAGACGTCTTCTCAGAAACGTATCTGCTTATTCCTCTGATAATAACACTTACGTCTACAACTGATGCCGTTGGAAGGAGTTTTTCCATCTCAAAAGAATAAGAACCTATCTTCAGTTACAATGAGCGAGCAAAGACTAAAGAGGCCTCAACTGATGGCGGTAGAAAGCCCTCTGTTTCATCAATTGAAACAACAAGGCAGTTTTCTCAACGAAATCGTCGATAGATTCGCTTGTCTAGCGGAGTTCAGGTTCCTGCCATGTGAAAACTTTTCAAGTGCACAGTCAGCTTTACGGGTCACGAGACGCCCCTGCACTAAGGAGTGGATGGTCATCGACGGTCAGCGAGAGCAGAGAGGATTTGAGTAGTTTAGTTGATCCTCAGTACGTCGTCGCGATCAGTCGCAAGGGGCGAACCCTTGTCCGATTTTAATTTGTTATGTGTTTAGTTTCAGAATAAATGTTCGTAGTTTAAGTTGTAATAAAAATTGTGTAGTTTCTCTGTAATAAAGTGTTTTCGTGTGAACCTGTGGTGTTTTTGCTGCATGTGATGAGGAAGGTCTACCGATGACGACTGAATGAGGACGGATACGGGCCAGGAATACCGAAATTGGATAGCTGGATTGGACGAAGGAAATTTGGAGGTACGTTCAGGCAAGGTCGTGTGGAGGTCGAATCATTACTGTGGTCGGATGCTCTCCGACACTATTGTTGCACACCTCATAAGAATAACATGGAGTGTGCAACAATGGGCTAGTTTTTAGCCGTGCAACAATTGGAAAATTACCCTAAATGTTTTTTAGGCGTCTGATGATGGTCGAAGACATAGTGGTTTCTGCTTTTAGTGGTGTTGCGTGTACGTACACGCTGCATTACACGAACACCACCTGAGTTACTGGTTGAAAATAGTAAACAAAGATCAGCTGTTCCCAGCAAAATCAAATGGGCATATTTTCAACCAGTAGATTTGCATTAGTGTTCGTGACACCGCGCTGCGAAACCACTATGGTCGAAGAGTAGTAGACCGAAACGCGTTACGCAAATAATGCCGTTTGTTGATCATTTCACCGAAAATAGCCAATCTAACTAAGCATATATACCAACTATTTTCAACCGAATACAAAATTCTGTTAATTGTTACTGAAGCATTGTCGATATTGCGGTAACGGTACCGCGCGCATGGCAATATTGACAATGTTTCAGTACAATTAACAGAATTATGCATTTGGTTGAAAATTGTTGGTGCAGTTTTTAATTTTACCACGGATTCGGTAGGAACTAGCGTCTACCCCCGTTGGTTTGAACGGCACCTCAAACCAACGGGGTTCATTTTTGAAGAGGTTCGGTCTTTCCAGAACTCAGAAAAGAACACGCGAGTAACGAACAAGAACAAATTGGTTTATTGAAAATCTACAGATACACGTCTACACTTCAGGAGGGCTTGTCTAGGTATGATCAACACGTTGCTAACGATCGCTTACGCGCTTGATCAAAGGCATCTTCGATTACAATTTTTAATTTGAATTTCTAGTAATCCTTTGGGCATTGAAAAACGCACTGATGGTAACCCTTTTTGCTGTTTTGTTTCGATTCTGCGTTCCACTTCACCCCGTTCCATGAGCAGAATGACGTTTGAACCATTTTTAGTTTGAACGATGTGCAGATTACAGGGGGTCAAATTAAAGTGTTCAGATTAGATGCGGTCAAACCAACGGGGTAGACGGTAAATCATCTGCATACTCTGCATTTATATTGAATGTAAAATAAACAATATACGTGTTGGAGATAATAATTGAAATTAGACTTTCTTTCATACGCTCAATGTTCATGATGTGGAAAAATATTTCACACCAATTGAGTACCAAAATTGTAACGTTCGAAAAGTTAGGTACAGTCTTGAGCTTTAGTATTTTTTAAAATTGTATTGTGTAAGGGAAGATTCATTTATTACGTCCATCGTTTTTCGGGATTTTTAGACCACCCCCTCTCCCCTCTGTCACGCTATTTTCCTATACCTAATACACGTACTGTCACATTTTCTTAGACCCCCCCTCCCCCCAAAATGTTGGACGTAATTTTTGAACGTTCCCTAACCAATATTGTTATACACTCAGAAACGGACGTCTTTTCACCGGATTAAAATCAAAGCCTTATATTCTTAATAGCGTAAGAAATCAAAATTTGAACTAGTCAAAATGTAATCTTAATTTGAACTATTTTGAAATTCATTGATATGTCGTACTTTTTGGGCAAATATTGTCCCGAAAAAGATGTTAAACAGTTTTTCGTAATATAATCTGATAACATAAGCTTTAAAGCGTTTTTGCCATCGAAAATAAGCATTGAAAAATCACTGTGATTTCACCTATTTTCCCCCCAGAGAAAGCCCATTTTCGGTGCACCCATACAGCTCATGCATTGCATCACACGCAATAAGTGAATACATCAAATGAAAGCTTATAAGGCAATCCATGAGACAGATGCGATCAGCTGATTTTTTTGTTTACCATGTATATTTGACATCCAATGATCGGGGTGACAGTTGAACACAAAGGAATTTGTTAAGCACCGACGACACTTGATGAAATTTTGTTAAGTGTGAGTACACAATGTGTTTACATTTTTGGCTGTCACCCCCATCGCGAAAAGTCGTCATGGATTGCCTTATTTATTGTAGAATCGACCAACCGAATAATATTCCGCATAATTTGTCATAAAATTATCAAATTTAAGTGATTCTTACTTGGAGAATGTTATGATGTTATCTTAAG
This sequence comes from Aedes albopictus, assembly GCF_035046485.1. Lineage (NCBI taxonomy): Eukaryota > Metazoa > Arthropoda > Insecta > Diptera > Culicidae > Aedes > Aedes albopictus. Next base: position 247,933,045 of record NC_085137.1, on the reverse strand, counting down.
TTGACCCATTTGTAATATAAATTTGAACTTCTAAACGGGGGTAAGCTTCTAGTGTTGGCCTGTAGATTGCGCTAGTAGTTGCTTTGTTTACTCTTGGGGGATGAAAAATTCCAAATTTAGTTTCCAAATTCCTAAAGAATTTCGAACATTCTGAGGTAAGATTCCACTGCCTAATGAAAAATAGGTATGAGATTTAGTAGATCCATGTGATTTTTAATTGTTTAGCATGGAATTGGCTGTTTTGTGAGTTGCTTGAGCTGCTGCCGCTAGTAGTTCAAATTAAGATTAAAATTGGTTCAAATTATGATTACGATGGTTCAAATTAAGATTAAAATCATTGTTGATGAAAAATCTAATATTTCAATGAAATTCGGTGCAAATACAAACTTTTTACCATTTAACAGAAAGCTTATACCCGTGACTTTAATGTACATACGATTTTGCCGTAGTAAATTATTTCCATGTGGGAGAAAAAATCACTTAAAATTTGCACTGCTTCAGAAAGCCGCAATTTGGTTCAAATTTTGATTACCTACCCTATACAATTCTATATTGCAACAGAAGTTCTGGTAGCATGCCACATTTTCAGTAATTTGTTCATCATTTTCGGACCAGTCACTTTCGAGTTCCTATTTTTGGATGAACTTCCACATAGAATGCGCATGAGTAAGATAAACAGTTCAAGTTTCTTATAAATCTTTTGTTTGCCCTAGTATTCTTCTAAATATTTTAAAGATATGACAAAAGGCACCACACTAAATTTGCCGGATTTCTGCAATTAAAAGCGATTTTTAGAAATTCTACTTTCATAAAAAAAGAACTAATTAGATATGAGAATAATAGTTCCATAATAAATCAAACCAAGACACTTTTCTTCTGTAGTGAGTGATGGAGAATGATAAAGATTAAGATTGCAGCTGAGCAGAAACAAACCAAAACAAACCTACTCGTGAACAACAGGGGTCCGAGAATACTCGCACTTCTTTATTCGTGAGTGAACGAAGCTGGCAAGCACTCACATGTGATTCGCGAAGCTTCGCTGAGTTTTTTTTACATTTTAACGAAAAAAACGCATTTTTACGACTGGCAATGCTCTTTTTCAGGAACAATGAAGTATAAAGCATTAGTTTATTATGGATAATTGGGTTCTTCAGGGGTATCCAGATTATTGCATAATCGAAATCTCCGTCCAAAAAATAGTCGAAATCCAAAATTTCATCATTTTTGGTGTCCGGGAACTATTTTTAGAATGCACTTAAAGTTTGTATGGGATTTTTTTTTGTACGGGGCGAACTGTCACTTTATCGATTCAACTGTCATTTTATCCACGGAAATTAGAACTGTTTTGTTTATTTAACCATCAAAACAAAAGGATTGGAACGCAATAAAATCACGTTATACTCAGAAAAATGAGCTCTTTCGATTAGGCTAAAGAAAATGGCAATATTTAATTCACTCCTCCTCTCCTCCTCTTCTTGGCGTAACGTCCTCACTGGGACAAAGCCTGCTTCTCAGCTTAGTGTTCTATGAGCACTTCCACAGTTATTAACTGAGAGCTTCCTCTGCCAATGACCATTTTGCATGTGTATATCGTGTGGCAGGCACGAAGATACTCTATGCCCAAGGAAGTCAAGGAAATTTCCTTTACGAAAAGATCCTGGACCGACCGGGAATCGAACCCGTCACCCTCAGCATGGTCATGCTGAATACCCGTGCGTTTACCGCCTCGGCTATATGGGCCCTTTAATTCACTAAACAAGCCAATTACTGGATTATGCTTTATCCAAAAAGTGGAAGAATTTTATTCGACAAGTATTGATTACTTTACAAAACAGTTTAACAAATCATTTTTCAGCTTCTTATTACGCTGATGTATCAATACGCACATGTTCCTGTACAATGTGCTTTTCATTTGTCGAATAAACGCATTCAGTCCGTCATACTTCGACTCGTAACTTTGTTCGTATAATGGGATAAATCATGGCTAAAACTATTATCAAACATCCAACATTTTAAACAAATCACACAAAAGAAAATAGAATAGGATTATGTAGCTAATCATTGAGTGCCAAGAGACGTTATTATGAGCATTTATGTCTGTCACTAGATAAACTGTATCTTGATTATTATCTTTTTTATCTTCCGCAGCATTTCTATTGTACAAGACGCTTGGATCTAGAGGCAAGACAGATATAACGAGAGAAAATCTGTGCTCGAAATGTTGTTCAGAATTCCTAACAGTTCTTCAGATTTTCTCCCATTTATACCAAAGTGTGATCTGGCTCCAATGTCAAACTGCAAAGTGTTGCGCGTGCTGAATGGAAAGATAAAGTT
>NC_085137.1:247897307-247930688 GCF_035046485.1 Aedes albopictus | reverse complement strand
ACGAGATGAACTAGCCTAGTGCTAAAAATCTCGTTAATACAGATAACAAAAAAATATTTATTTATGTTGAAGATAAAGTAGGCATTGGTGATCCCGACATAGTTTGACACATAGTTTTTCATTTCACTTCTTGTTAAACCTCCAACCAAGTTAGATCAAATAAAGATTTGTTCCTTACGTATACCGAGATTCCCAATAGGTTATGGGCTCGACCAGTAAAGACGCAGCGGTTAACGGAATCCCGCAGTTCCGGGGAGGACCTGGATTTCATAACTGGAGTTTCCGTGTGTGCGCTTACCTGGAAGCAATGGGAGTAGACCATACGTTGACGGAGGACCCTCCCGCGCAAGAAGCTTTGAAGGCCAAATTTGCAGAGGCGGATAAGAAGGCAAAATCCTTGCTGATCGGATTCCTCGCTGATGAGTGTCTCGAAGTTATACGGGAGAAGAAGTCGACCAAGGCTATGTGGACAAGCCTGCAAAACACGTTTGCGAAGAAGTCCTTGGGAACGCAGAACCTGGTGCGGAAGCAGTTGAGTCGTTTAAAGATGAAGGAAGGTTCGTCGATGCGTGAACACCTGGTGGCATTTGAAGACTTGATCCGCCAACTACGTGTTGCTGGTGCCAAGCTGTCGGATGCGGATATGGTGGTATCACTGTTCGGAACGCTTCCAGATTCATACGACCCTCTAATCACGGCGCTTGAAAATCTGGGGGACGATGAAATAACGCTGGACCACGTGAAGCAGCGGCTGCTTGCGGAGGAGATGAAGCAACAAGAACGGCATCATGATCCATTTGAAGAGGTACCCACGGCGTTTTCTGGAGAAAAAGCGAGGCTCAAACAGACGAAATTCGGTGGCCGGTGTCACAGGTGTGGAAAGAAAGGCCACATGAAAAAGGACTGCGAAGAAGAGTTCAGTTCGGAATCAGCAGCGGCAAACAGGAAGGCGGTAAGTTTCATGGTGGATCGGCACGGTGGTCAACGGAACGGCTCCAGCAAATTGACGTTCAGACTGGATTCCGGCGCGAGTGACCATGTAGTGAACGATTTGAAGGCATTTTCATCGGCAAGGCAACTGAGAGCTCCGATCATTCTCGACATTGCGAAGGAAGGACAGACTCTCGAAGCAGAAGCGGTTGGCGTTATTGACGGTCATAGTAATAGAGGAGTACCACTCAACGTCAACCAGGTGCTCTATGTTCCAGAGCTGCGGGAGAACTTGTTGTCGGTTAAGCGTTTGACGAAGGCTGGCGTTACCGTAATATTTGAGGGAAGCGTTGCTGTGTTGAAGAAAGGCAATATTGTGATTGCGACGGCATTGCTGAGAGGAAATCTCTATGAATTGGACATCAAGATATCAAATACTAAGCACTGCGAGGATCAGAAAAGCGAGCCAGAGGGGGAAAATGATGTCCCGCATGATGGAGATGAAGCTGAGAAGATTGAAGGCTGCATGGTTGATTGTCCGGATAAATTGAAGCCCTCTTCCCGGCTTCCGGTGATACAGTGTGATAGGCGTGTGCAGCGATATCAAGATTGGCAAAGCGAAGGAACCGGTGACAAAACCAAGAAAGGCATACGACGTGTTCAACAATCGAGCAGTGGTTTCCTCAAGAAAAGTGCTAATACGCAGCTGCTTGAATCTTGGAGGACTAATGCGAACTCGACCGTGAAACTGCGTGGTGTATGCAACCGGAGAGGAGCCTATGACCTGTCCAAAGGTGTCGGATCAAGAGGGGGTGTTGAAGATCAAGTAGGCATTGGTGATCCCGACATAGTTTGACACATAGTTTTTCATTTCACTTCTTGTTAAACCTCCAACCAAGTTAGATCAAATAAAGATTTGTTCCTTACGTATACCGAGATTCCCAATAATTTATATGGTACTGTTGTGCGAATGGGGACAGGATACCTCTATATAAACTCCATGCCCATAAAATCCATAGATACCTACTAACAAATAATAGAATAAGAAAAATTTTAGATTATTTACATTTTATTTACATAGAACAAATGTGACCTTTTTTTTTTGAAAGGTAACAGTCTCTGATTGCATTAACAGTTGAAGCTTAGGCTCCCATGCCCCACCAGCCAGATAACTGGGTTCCGCAAACCAAGCATTATTTGTGGCAACACTTTGAGCGGCATGATGGAACTATGCCGAGCGCGCTAAGATAAGACCACTAATGTATTGCATGAAGTGGGTGACGAGGTACATAAATATCATTACAGCGCGCTTAACCGTTATTGCAATATTGAGGCTCCAGTTTGACTAAAGTTTGAAATACATAACAACTCACGAGAAAACTGTCAAGTTCGATTCAAATATAAGTTAGGATAAAAGCGAACCCGCAGACGAAATTATTCATTCATTTATTTAGTTAACATCAAATTCATGATAATACTGAATCAACAATTTGCCGTCATAATACTCGATTTGCAGCTGCAGCTCTCCAACGTTGGTCACGCAATTAGAATAACCAGCCACAGAAATCCAATGTCGCGACTTTTCGTGTGACTAACAACTAGTTTGCCTCGCCCTTACAGCGTCGTTAGCGGTACTATAAGTGTCAAATAAATTTTGTTTACCAAAACAAAAGGTCCTCTACAAGATGGGCACTTAAACTTAATCAATTATTACAACTAAAGTTTTTAAAATAATTAAATAGGAAAACTGAGTACAGCGCCGTTGGCGTTCAAGTGTATTTCTATTGTCACGCCCAACACTCGCCAGATCACGCTCCACCTGGTCCGCCCATCGTGCTCTCTGCGCTCCACGCCTTCTTGTACCAACCGGATGGTTAGCAAACACCAACTTTGCAGGGTTGTTGTACGGCATTCTTGCAACATGCCCTGCCCATCGTATCCTTCCGGCTTTGGTAACTTTCTGGATGCTGGGTTCGCCGTAGAGTGCAGCGAGCTCGTGGTTCATCCTTCTCCGCCACACACCGCCGAAGATCGTCCTTAGCACGCGTCGCTCGAAAACTCCGAGTGCTTGCAGGTCCTCCTCGAGCACCGTCCATGTCTCGTGTCCGTAGAGAACCACCGGTCTTATTAACGTCTTGTACATGGTACATTTGGTGCGGGGGTGAATCTTTTTTGACCGCAGCTTCTTCTGGAGCCCATAGTAGGCACGACTTCCACTGATGATGCGCCTTCGTATTTCACGGCTCACGTTATTGTCAGCCGTTAGCAAGGAACCGAGGTAGACGAATTCTTCTACCACCTCGAAAGTATCCCCGTCTATCGTAACATTGCTGCCAAGGCTTGTCCTGTCTCACTCAGTCCCACCTACCAGCATGTACTTTGTCTTAGCCGCATTCACCACCAGTCCGACCTTTGCTGCTTCACGTTTCAGGCGGGTGTACTGTTCTGCCACCGTTCCAAATGTTCTAACAATAATATCCATGTCATCCGCAAAACAGACAAATTGGCTGGATTTCGTGAAGATCGTACCCCGGCTGTTGAGCCCGGCTCGTCGCATAACACCTTCCAGGGCGATGTTGAATAGTAGGCAGGAAAGTCCATCACCTTGTCGTAGTCCCCGTCGGGATTTAAATGAACTGGATAGTTCACCCGAAATCCTTACGCTGTTCTGCACACCGTCCATCGTTGCTCTTATCAGTCTAGTCAACTTCCTGGGAAAGCTGTTCTCGTCCATAATTTTCCATAGCTCTGTGCGGTCGATACTGTCGTATGCCGCTTTGAAGTCGATGAACAAGTGATGCGTTGGGACCTGGTATTCCCGGCATTTCTGGAGGATTTGCCGTACGGTGAAGATCTGGTCCGTTGTCGACCGGCCGTCGATGAAACCGGCTTGGCAACTTCCCACGAACTCATTTACTTTAGGTGAAAGACGACGGAAGATGATCTGGGATAGCGGCATTCAAAATGGTGATCGCTCGAAAGTTCTCACACATTAACTTGTCGCCTTTCTTGTGGATGGGACAGATTATCCCTTCCTTCCACTCCTCCGGTAGCTGTTCGGTTTCCCAGATCTTGACTACTAACTGATGCAAACAGGTGGCCAACTTTCCGGGCCCGTCTTGATGAGTTCTGCTGCGATGCCGTTTTTACCAGCCGCTTGTTGTTTTTGAGCTGTTGGATGGCATCCTTAACTTCCCTCAGCGTGGGAGTTGGTTCGTTCCCGTCCTCTGCTGCACCAACATAGTCATTTCCTCCGCTGACTTGGTCCTCCGTGCCTACATTCTCTTCGCCATTCAGGTGCTCGTCGAAGTGCTGCTTCCACCTTTCGATCACGTTTGTCCGTCAGGAGGCTCCCGTCCTTATCCCTGCAGATTTCGGCTTGCGGCACGTAGCCTTTGCAGGATGCGTTGAGCTTCTGGTAGAACTTGCGTGTTTCCTGTGAACGGCACAGCAGGTTCATTTCCTCGCACTCCGCTTCTTCCAGGCGGCGCTTTTTCTCCCGGAAGAGACGGGTCTGCTGCTTCCGCTTCTGTCTGTATCGCTCCACATTCTGTCGGGTTTCATGCTGCAGCATTACCGCCCGCGCTGCATCCTTCTCCACCAGAACTGCTCTGCACTCCTCGTCGAACCAATCGTTTCGTCGACTCCGTTCTACGTACCCGATAGTGCTCTCGGCTGCGTTGTTGATGGCTGCTTTGACTGTACTCCAGCAGTCCTCTAGAGGGGCCACATAGAGCACACCCTCGTCCGGCAACGCTGCCTCGAGATTCTGCGCGTATGCGGTGGCGACATCCGGTTGCTTCAGTCGCTCTAGATCATACCGAGGCGGCCGCCGGTACTGTACATTGTTAATAATGGAGAGTTTTGGGCGCAGTTTAACCATCACCAGGTAGTGATCAGAGTCGATATTAGCGCCACGATAGGTCCTGACGTCGATACTGTCGGAGAAGTGCCGTCCATCAATCAGAACGTGGTCGATTTGCGATTCCGTTTGTTGTGGTGATCTCCAGGTGTAACGATACGGGAGGCTGTGCTGGAAGAAGGTGCTACGAATGTCCATGTTCTTGGAGGCGGCGAAATCGATGAGGCGTAGGCCATTTTCGTTCGTCAGCTGGTGGGCGCTGAACTTTCCAATCGTCGGTCTGAATTCCTCCTCCTGGCCTACCTGAGCGTTTAGATCCCCTATGATGATCTTGACGTCGTGGTTTGGGCAGCGGTCGTACTCGCGTTCGAGCTGCGCGTAAAATGCGTCTTTGTCACGTTTATTATGCTAATGTTGAAGAATCGGCCCTTGATCCTCAACCTGCACATTCTTTCATCGATCGGCCACCAACCGATCACGCGCCTCTGCATGTCGCCCATCACTATAAAAGCTGTTCCCAGCTCACGTGTGTTGCCGCAACTCTGGTAGATGGTATGATTACCTCTAAACGTTCGCACCATGGATCCTGTCCAACACACCTGCAGCGCTACGATTCCGAACCCGCGGTCCTTCAGTATATCGGCGAGTATGCGGGTGCTCCCGATGAAGTTGAGGGATCTGCAGTTCCACGTACCGAGCTTCCAATCGCAAGTCCCTTTTCGTCGCTGTGGTCGTCGCCATTGGTATTGGTTCGCATTCTTCTCTTGTTGATTTTCCAGTGCTAGTCTTTTTTACGGCTGGCTCGCAGGGCCTGACACCAACCCACTAACCCAGGGAGCTGGGCTTACCTTCCCGGAAGCTACGGGTTCTGCATTGGTATTTCCTCCAACTACAGTGCTAAATAGCTAGGCTCGAGCGCCAGTCTTCGCCGGGGGTGGTGTTTTTAATGGGCGCCCAGGAGATAATATTTTACCTGGGCTTCCACCCCCCGCAGACGAACTTATATCAGAAGTCGTTTCAGTGTCCAGTCCAGTCCATATGTTAAAGATGGCTCTACGTCAAAGATAAATCGCATTCGGTTCGGTTGTGGTAAAAGGCAAGTTCACACGAGAGAAGGGAAGAAAACTCCCCTAAATGCAAATACAGAAAGAATAGTGTTGAACTCAAGGTTGAACTCATCCACTGTTTTACGTAAATCTGACCTGCGTCTTTCCGGGTTGACCTACATTCGTATTCCTCTCATCGCATTCTACATACCTAGCCCGCCATATCTCTTGGATGTGCAGTCCTTAGGACACCTGGTTTATTACTTTTTTAATCATTTTATTAAATTTAAATAGATGTTTTAACTTATTCACTTTTTTCTCTTTCCTGTCCTTTGCAACAAAAAAGTCACGCACATCAACAAAACAATGAACGGAAAAATCTAAAACTAAATAATTAAAAATGTACTGAAATATAATACTTCGGAATAGTGGATGGTTCAAACCTGAGACGAGACTCGCGAAGAGGAAAAAAAGCAACGTCAAGTGCAGCCCAACTGAGCTGTCAGTTGTAGCCCGTTTGATTACGTTACCTAAAAAGAGGAAAGTATTGCTATCCGAGATAAATTCTGAAGCCAAAATTCACTCCGAGCAGCATTTTCTTCTCCTGTACTGTCAAAACTAAATTGAAAACAAAATGGTCCAATGATTACTTTGCTTGGCGATTGTTGGCGATGCAAAATTTCACCTCAACATGATTTTGTGCGTGAATGGGATTCAGTCACACTGCATGTGAGGTGATGCGGTCACGTACGTGTTTGAACCACCAGCCCAAAACATAATGTCAACACATATAGGAAGAAGAAAAAAATAACAAAGTGGAGAAAAAGAAGACCGTCTTCGCGAGTCTCGTCTCAGGTTCAAACGTAAGAAGAACAGTATAATATATTGTTACATAAAAATTGTATGTTTATTTATTTATTTCGTCAACCGACGTAGACTAGTACATTTACATATACATATTTTTGTTTCTTAATGCTATAGTTTAGTCTAAGAAATACATAAAAAAAATTAAAAAATTAAATTAGGATAGGTAGTGTATTTATAATGTTTTTAGGTGTTGGGACTTCGAAGACTGTAAAAGTATTTTCTAAGGTTATGCCGAGACATTGTAAAGTCAATGGTTTCGCAGTGTTGATTATAAATGTCCATCATTCGATTAAGAGGCCCAAATTTGGCGTAGTTTGTTCTACAGTGGTTTGTTATGAATATGTTTCGATTTCGTAGTTGCCGAGAAGGTATGTAAAAATTTAATGAGGATAAGATTTTTGTTGAATCAATACGTTGTGAAACGATATCGTTAACAAAAGAAACCATTGCAATTTCACGCCGCTCTTTCAATGTTTGTATGTCGATAAGCTTGCAGCGTGCTTCATATGATGGAAGTGGAAATGAAGTCCAACCTAATTTACGAAGAGCATATAATAGAAATTGCTTTTGTACTGATTCTAATCTTTCTTCGTGCGTGATTGAAAAAGGAGACCATACAATGCTGCAATATTCCAGTATTGATCTTACATATGCAATATACAGAGTTTTGATTGTGTATGGGTCATTAAAGTTGTAGCAGAAACGCTTAATAAACCCTAGCATGTTATTAGCCCTGTGAATTATTGTGTTGTAGTGGTCTACGAAAGTAAGCTTAGAGTCTAAGATTACTCCTAAGTCTCTTACTCTTTCACATATTTCCACATTTTGGTTTCCTAATGCAACTGAAATGTTTGGTGTTGTTCTTTTTCTGCTAAATGATATTAAGTTGCATTTTTTTACATTTAATTTTAAAAGGCTTTTTTTGCACCATACGTAGAATATGTGAATTTCATTGTGGAATACATTGATGTCTTCTTCATTTCGTATCTCCAGAAAGAGCTTCATGTCATCGGCATAAATTAGAACTTTTAGTTTGTTTAAAATGAAGGAAATGTCGTTTACATACATAATAAAGAGAAGAGGACCTAAATGAGAGCCTTGGGGGACACCTGAAGTGACTTGAATTGGGTTTGACTTGTTTCCATTGAATTTAATTATTTGTTGACGGTCAGTTAGGTATGATTCAAGCCATTTCAGGAGAATTGGCTCAATTCCGATTTTTTGTAGTTTGAAAAGTAGCATTGGTATGTCAATGCGATCAAATGCCTTACTAAAGTCCGTGTAGAGAGCTTCCACGTGGTTTCCATTATCCATTGCATTCAATGAATAGTCTATGAATTGCAGTAAATTTGTTGAGGTCGACCGACCTTTGAAGAAGCCGTGTTGCATGTCAGTAATTCTGTTTTTGGTTTGGAGAAATAGCTTTTCGTTGACAATTGCCTCGAAAAGTTTCGGAATGCAAGAGATAATGGCTATACCACGATAATTACGTACGTCTGATTTTCGGCCAGATTTGAAAATAGGTACTAGAAAAGAGCTTTTCCATAGTTTTGGGAAATTACCAGATTCCAGCGACATATTAAAAAGCCAAAACAAAGGAGCAGTCAGTTCCTGTGCTAAAGTTTTCATGAATACTGGGGGGATCCCGTCAGGACCAGGACCTTTTGAGGCGTCTAGATTCTTAAGAGCATGTAAAATATCCTGCACTTGGAGTTGGTTTACGCCAATGTCCCTAGGGAATTCTGGGTAAAATGCAAAATAATCGCGGTCACGATCTTCTTCAGAAAATGTTGTATAGATTTCTTGGAAGAAATTTGCAAAAAGATTGCAAATTTTTTCCGAGTTATCACCAACAGATTCATCAAGATGCATAACGGATGGAAAATTGTCAGATTTTAATTTGGATTTTACGTAGTTGAAGAAGTTCTTTGGACAGGACTTTATTTCGCTTTCAGTTTTTGAATTATATTCTTCAAATGCATTACTGATGGCTAAGTTCAGTTGCTCGCATATATCGAAATAATTTGCTAGATTTTCATTGGTATTGTGTGTCTTGTAATTTTTATGGGCTTTTTGTTTGCGGTTCTTCAAATTTTTTATCTGTCTATTATACCAGATTGGGTTTTTTAAATTTCTGCTACGACGTTTTTTCCTTGAAGGAATTTCTTGGATAATTATTTCCGATAAAATTTTGTAAAATACGTCAACAGCAGTATCGACATTTCCTTCGTTTCTTAAAACTACTTGCCAATTCACACTACTTAACCTACGTTTAATATTTTTATAGTTCGCCATTTGGTATTCAAAGATTACCTCGTATTCACAGTCATTGGGTCTTTGGATTTTATGTATGAATAAAGAATATTCGATTGCTGTATGGAAAGCCTCATTTTTCCACAATGGAGTTAATGATTCGGTCACACAGAAATCTTCGTTAATATTTGTTAATAAAAAGTCCAGATAGCAGTTCTGTTGGTTTTTAATGTGATTAATTTGGTTCAGTCCTAAAATTGCGGATTTTTCAAAAATAAACTGCAATGTTTCATTATCCCCAACGACTGGGAGTAAGATGCTTTCATTTTCTGAGTCCAGAATGAAGTCAGCATGGCGTTGATTAAAGTCTCCATAGATGTGAACTTTAACCTCAGGAGGAAGCTGTGATAAAATTTGTTCAGCACATTGGAAAAAACTTTCGTATGTGCTTTTATGAGCATGGTCTGAAGGAAAATACACTGAGGCAAACACGTGCGTTTCACCTGCTATGTGTGATTTCACCCAGATATGCTCAAACGTTTTGAATTTTGAAGTGCTTATTAATTCAGAATTATAATTTGCCGAAATAGCAATTAAAACTCCACCGCCAGACTTTTTCTGAGACTCCAGAAAATTACGGTCGTCTCTAAATACATTATAGCTGCTTCCGAAAACTTCCTCGCTTTTTACACTTTCATCCCAGCTCGTTTCAGTTCCCAGAATAGCCGAGAAGGATGAGCTTAGTATGTTTTTATAAATTTCCTTCATTTTGGCTGGGCTTTTCATGCGATTGAAATTTTGACAATATATCAAAACTTCGGTCACATTCTGTTTAAAATGCGAACAAGTTTCCGGAAGTTCGTCGGTTGATGATATGCTACTTATTTCTTCGGTAGAAGAAAGCGTCATTACTTGCGAAAAGGCGAAGGAGAGCTGAACTTGTTTGCACTCTCGCGCAGTTGCTGCAGTCGATGGGTACGCTCGCTTGATAGGTATTGCCGGTATGACTGCAGATCCGCCATGGCTGCCGTAGGGTCCAATCCATATTCCTGGTGCACATCACTAAAGATGCGAAGAAGATGTTCAGGATCCGTCGGTAGACCTTCAGATGCCAGCAACATTCGAATGCTAGTCGGGGTCAATCCTTCCACACAGACTGTCGCAGGCTGATCCTTCATATAAGCTAGGAACAGCCGAACGATGCCCATTATTTTAGGGTCGCGTAAACGTGCTTTCAAGAATCGACCATCACCCTCCGTAGATTGCTCAGTGAGTCGCACGATGGGAGGTCGCATTGGGTCCAAATCGAACCGGGTTTCACTGCTGCATAAGGCTTGGTTTTGAGGTTGTTGCTGTTGTTGTTGGTTTTGCTGATTCGGTCCTTGAAGTGATAATGAAGGTGTAGCATTTCCCGTTGGTAGTGATGCGATGTTGTTGGTAGGATGCCTCTGCTTCTCTGCTCGGTATGGGTTTATGATTTCACCCTTTCTGAAGCTGATGGGTTTTGGCACCGAGAGTCCTGCAATCGGGTGATCGATTGAAGAAGGTGGAACGGAAAATTGAGTTTTTGCGGTGGCCAGTAGTTCCTTGTCCGTTCCCATGTGTGGCTTATTGTTGTTGGTTTTTTTCGCGAGCTGTTGACTGTTTATGCGGGCGCGTTGTTGTTTTCTGCGTTTCCTACTATGTCTAGCCTTATCAGCAGTTTTTTCTTGCAATTGTCGAGCGCTGCGCTTGATATCATACCCAGACCAGTCTTGCTTCCAGCACCGTTTATTTCCTATCATTCGCCAACCAGAAGAAGAATGTTCATTTTTCGGTGGAGCTACAGCGCTTTGCTTGGACATTTTGGCTCGACGTTCAGCAAACAGCTCAGCAATGGCGTTACTGGTAGGTTTATTACTAGCCGGGAGTGGTTCTGGCTGTTGTTGTTCAATTGTTTGTTGCGGCGGCGTCTGTTGCTGATGCCGTGGTATATTTTCTGCCAATTCTTCCTCCAGGGTCATCGATGCTTCGTTAATTTGAGTAATTTCCGCTAGTTCCTCCTCTAAAGTTTTGTTGGGTAGCAGGTCATTTGTATTACTCAATTTTAGTCCAGATAAATTCGCCGATACGAATTTCACTTCCTCAAGAATTTCTCTAAGTTGTGAATCATGCGTGGATTGATGGCTGGTTTGATTAATTGATGTAGTTAATGACTCGGTATTTCTTGTTAAAAGAGCCATGTCATTCCGTAGGCACGTGAGTCGGTCTTCAAATAGGTTATTTATTTTCTGCGACAATGTGCAATTTGACAAATTTATGTCGGTTACTACGGTAGCCACACGTGAGTCACACGATTCCATGTGCTGGCTGATGGCGCTGCGAATGCTTTCGTTATTTTTGTTGACCATTGCCAACGTTTCATTTACTTCATTGAGCAAGCGCTCAATGCTTTCGAACAGCGCTGACACTAAACTAAACTTGCGTAGGTCAGCTGCAATTCGCAGATTTGTATCGTTTTGTGAATGCATTGCCTTTAGAAGCTTATCTTGTTGGTAAAGTAGCTTTCTCACATCAGCTTCCTTCTTCAGAATGTCTTGACAATCTGCGCACATAGGAACCATGAAAGCGGTGATGATATGCTCGCGATGCCGTTGCACTCCAATGCAAGCGGCATGGTATTTCTTGTCGCAATATGTGCACCTCCATAGAAGGTGGTCGTCGTTGACGGTGCATGTTTTCACACCACACGGCATGGTTAAAGTTGAAAATTAAACACACACGGCGGCGACGTCGACGGGTAAAACGATTCACGTTGGGGCGAAAAGTAGAGAAAAAAAAAAATACTAACGCAGGTTCGCGCGCGAACGGACCCGGGGTCAAAAATAAAATAAAGAGTTATGTTTTAAAAATATTTACAAGCGCGTTGTTACGCGCGTCCGAACTCAAAGGTGGTTCGACTAAGACTAAGACTAAGACTAAGACTATGTAAATGTATAGTAGCTACAATGTGCACAGCTTTTAGCGAACTATTCATTTACAATACACTTTATTGTAGCTGGTACACTGTATGGTACAGGAATGGTTTTCACCAAATACCCAATGGTTAGGTTTTATCCGGGCAGATGCAGGGCGCTGTAACCGTGGTCAGCTTCACATACAGTGCGATACATTTCATGACGGTTCTGGCTTTCTACGAAATAGGGTAATTCATGTATTTTGGACAGGCTGAGGACAACGTTGGAAAAATCGTCCCCTAGCTTCCTTAGAAAGCAATTGAATATTTTGCAAAGTTACTAATACGCTTATAATATGATTGTACTTTGCGTTCCTGGTGACAACAACTTTAACGAAAGCATTTTAAGCTGAGAAAATCACAATTTCCAATCGCCTGTAAGAATTGCATTTTGGACACCGAATATATGTTTTGGACACCCTCAGGTATATATAATTTGGACAGGGCAATTATCTCAATGTTTAGCCATGAATACTGCTAAATCATGAAAGTAGTATAAATTAACAAATATTTTCTTACAAATAATCAAATTTCTCCGCTTAACAGGCATCTATTTCGATAACTATAACAGTTTTTTTTTTAATCGAAAAAATATCGCCAGACCCACAGAATACGCCTCCAAGTATGCAATCGTACAGCATCCCCATATAGTTCGTCAGATGACCAAAATATATTTACAGTAGAAAACTTGTAATGTATTTTGGACACCACCTATTTCAAGCGTTCTAGATGAATGCTAAGAGATTGGCTGCCTAATGCTTCTTTATTGAACATGTTTCATTGCAATAAGGCTTTAAAAGTTCTTACAATTATTATTTCAACGATTTTGGGGTGAATATTGTATGTGACTGTGAAGTGTATGTCGTCTTGCATACCTGTGCATTTGAGGGGTTTTAGTGAAACAATTTACATTTTCGATAATTTTGAAGTAAATTCGTAATTGTTAAGCGTATTTTCAACGTAAGTCATCAGAATAGGGTCTGTTCGACTCAATAATCGATATTGAGAAGTATCAACTTTAGTTAGCTCTCCGGAACAAGACATATATCGCCGTGCATGTCCAAATTACATACATGTCCAAATTATATTTTTTACCCTATGCCCGCAGTTGCTGGATCTGGGAGACACATACACGGTAAAAAATCTGCACTCTGACATGAACAGATTGGCACTTGAATTCGCACTACTGTCCAATTGGCTTCTTTAGCGGTGTTGAGATTATTCCATATTCAGAATCTGCATGCAAAACTGAGCCGCAATCCAAATTTTCATGAATTTTGGTGCCCGGGAACCTATTTAAAAATCAGTTTGAAGTTTGTATGGGAGCGATTTGTCGAATCACCCCTTATCGCATTTTGTACTGGGCGGAGCTGTCAAGCAGTTGGCCAGCTGTCAAAAGATGATTTCGAAAAATCTCTTCGAAAGCGATTTTAGGTATCAAAATGAAGTTCTAAAAATCTGAAAAAAATCATGGTGGTTCAGAAAAAGGTGCTCTTTCGTATAAAATCAAAAAATCAATACATTTTTCTTAATTTAAAAACCCAATTAGTTTGTTATCATCTAAATATCATTTGAAAAAGAACATTCAATGCCTCTTCAATTTTAATAGAAGTCCACTTCAATTCGTTGTTGACAATGTTTTGATTTCAAAATCAAAATTAAAAAAGGGTATTCCCGCAGCTCCCAGATTCGATACCAGGACCTTAAGAGTCACGGTCTTCTGCTTTACCACTACACTACTTCACATCTGGTAGTGCACTGAATTACAAATCAACCCAAATTTAAGTTGTTTTGACGCAATCCCGGTCTTCCGTAGAATAACTCAAATTTGCGTTAAACAGCGAAAGTGGTGAGTGAGTAGTTCTCGTTTGAGAGCGGCAAAAAAAATTAACCCAGTGGTAAGTTATTTTCACCCAACGGAGGCCTCAAATGACGCAAATTTGGGTTAATTCAAGAAAACCCAAATTTGGCTTCTTCCACGGAAGAGCAGCGGATGCGTCGGTGCTTCTCTCTTTGTTTTCGACAACATTGCGGTGGGGCGAGGGAGAAAACAACCCAACTTTGAGTTAAAACTTTAAGCAGTTTAGCCAAATTTGAGTTTTAAAAACTTATTCTTTGGGTTATAATATTTTTCCGTGTGAGGTGCGAATCGAAGCGAAACACTTTCTACCACCTGTCATTTATGTGGGGTATGAACAAAGCTGAGTAGCATTCCCCATGCGTGTATTTCCCCTAGCAAGCATCACACGCTCGCGTCAGAATACCCATTTTTTCATTGCTATCTCTGTCGCTCTTCAAGAGGCCCCATTTAAAAATACCCATTTTCAAGTTGGGCGGCCCAACTTGAAAATGGGTATTTTTAAATGGGGCCTCTTGAAGAGCGACAGAGATAGCAATGAAAAAATGGGTATTCTGACGCGAGCGTGCAGTGACAGCAAGCACCATGACGGGGTCGTCGTCAGTGTGATGCTACCTGATTGACGAGTGGACTGTTGGCGGAGCAAGTCGCCATCACCGTGAGGTTCCGTATTATGCCAAGTGATTCTACCTATTTTATGATTAACTTGTTATTGATTATGATGCACTCCTGGCAAGATCGCCAATGTGAATACCGAGCAACTCACTGGAGCAATCCGTCCCCAGCCATCTTAGCAATCTGCAGTAGAATCACTTGGCATAATACGGAACCTCACGGTGATGGCGACTTGCTCCGCCAACAGTCCACTCGTCAATCAGGCAGCATCACACTGACGACGACCCCGTCATGGTGCTTGCTGTCACTGATGCTTGCTAGGGGAAATACACGCATGGGGAATGCTACTCAGCTTTGTTCATACCCCACAATCTATATTTACTTTCATGTCCAAAACAGTCATTACCAAATCAACAGATTTTCACTTTGGATTGTATTGCTTTGTACATTAGTGCAAATCGAAGTGATTTTCAATAGGAGGCAATCAGTGAAGTACTAGATTGAAAGTAGTGAGCTGGATTTTTGTATGGCGAGATGATCAATTCTCCATTTCTGCAATGAAAAGGTGCAAACAGCTTGGGTTATAATTGCTCATTACTGTTTACAAAAAGTAAGTGTCAAATCAAAAAAGTTACCATTGATTGTTGAAAACCTCTCCCAGAGACAATTTCTGGCTACGCCACTGGTCGCTTGTCGGACCTGGTGCGATGCTTCTGGCTGATGACGAATCTGATGATGATGCTGAACCGCAGTCTTCAATAGTGGTAATCACGTTCAAATGTATGCGTGCCTTTTTTGTAGATGTAGTTGTGAAACTGCGAGGAAAATATTTGCACTCTTACCCCGGACGTTAGTTTTATCATTATTTACCCGTTTTACCCAATTCGATTGGGTAATATTTGCATATGCAATCTGAATAGCCCTTCAATCGGCGTGCACTTTTGTGTGAGGAAAAATTTGCGCTAGTGTTCGTGTGTTGAAATGTCACTTATCTCTATACCGGCAGCGCTCCCTTCGCAACAAGAACAAGGTTCAAGACATGGCAACCGAGATGGCAACCACGAGGCATAGCGAACGGGAGCGCAGGCTCCCCGGTGTAGGAATTCTTCAATTGAATTAGGTAGACATTTTTTTCATTTTCCATTATGATTTTTTTATTCAGCACAACTGACACAACTACTGTCCACAACTTCCCTCATAAAACTGAATCAATCAGCTCCCTGTCTCCTTCATCTCGTTCGTTTATCAGCTCGACCATCACGCACACCATCACGTATGAGCACCACGCACAAAGCTCGTGCTGTCTTCGGCTTCGATGAAAGCCAGGGTTGCAGTCATGTGTCTCCGTTCTCACGTTATTTGGTATAATGTTGAAACACGAATACATTTTATTTATTGCATTACTTTTTTAACAAGATAATTTCAATCAATAGAACAATTTAATTTATTCATATTACTTCCTACACCCGGTAAGTTTAAAGATTTCTTGACTGGAAGGATTTTCCTGCCGTTCCATATCCACCTACAGATGGTAATGAAACCCCAGATGATGTCGACGCAATTCCCGTGTGCTCAACCGATGTACCGTAAACTGGGGGGTAGTTGATCAGTGGGGTGAACCTGATCACTCGATTACCCGCAGATATCGAATTTCCAGGAAGCAACAATTCTATTTTAACCATTCGCAATATAATGACTTAACATTAAAATGGAATGGTAACTTCCTTGAAAGTCGATATTCGTGGGTAATTGAGTGATCAGGTTCACCCCACTGATCAACTACACCCCAGTTTACGGTACCACAAACATACCGAGGTATATTTGGCCGTCCCGATGAAGAACATTGGCTTGCAGCTGTGAACGATGAACTCAACTCGCTGAAGCAAAACGATGTTTGGCAGTCCGGAAGGGACCAAACCAATCAAATCGAAATGTGTGTTTCGCATTAAGGAGGACAAAAACGGGAATCCGATCCGCTATAAGTCACGTCTCGTGGCCAAGGGATTTCAATAGAAGCCTGGACTGGACTATGGCGAGACGTACGTACCGGTGGCAAGAATGGCTACAATTCGGACTGTCCTGCAGCCATGGCTGTAGCTGTTCAGCGTAAGGGTGCCGTTATAGTTACGCGTGAGAGTGGGAGTGCGCGTGTGCGAAGCCGCAAAAAAGAATATCAATAACAGCAAATCCACGAAAATCCTTTGGACGCGCACTCCCGCTCTCACTTTGAAGCTGCACTATGGTAGCGCCGTAAGATGCACATTCAGCAACTAGACATCAAGACAGCGTTTCTATACGGCGATCTGGACAAAACGGTTTACCTGCCAGTTCCGGAAGGCGTTAAGGCAGCATCCAATCTTGTGTGTGAGCTGCGAAAATCGTTGTATGGATTGAAGCAAAGCCCCCGAAGCTGGAATAATAAGCTGAACGCAACGCTTCTACAAAATGGATTTTCACGTTCAAAACATCAAATTTGAGTACTGTGCTAGAAACTCAGTTTTGGCTTGACGCACGGAACTGCAAAAGTTGGGCTGTTTCTCTCTTCACTCTCTGACAACAACAGAAAGAGCGCATGAAAAGGGAGATGAAAAAGAACTCAAAATTGAGTTTAAAAGTACCTAATTTTGAGTTTTTCAGTTTCTCCGTGTACATCATTATTTACGTTGACGATGTCCTAATTTTTGGAGACCAAATCTGGCGTTCGATTTGAATAGGTCGTATGTTTGCTGTGATTCATATGCATATTCGACCTAATCAAATCGAACGCCAGAAATGAGCGCAGTATGTATTAGAAACGAAAAAGATGCTACCTCAGAAATTCCAGACGGATTGCGGAGATGTCAGCTGCTTCCTGGGTATGAAGATTAGGCCTGTCCACCTTTTCAAAAATGTTCTCTGATTGTCAAGTCCACCCCCATATTTTGATTGGCATCCTAAAAGAAGTAACTGGTCCAAATTTCAGCCAAATCCATTGAAATTAAGAGGTGCATCAAATCAATTTTTTCGACTTTTTTCGACTATTTTTGAACTTCAAAAAATCATAACTACACTAAAACTTGTCAAAACCTAATTCTTTCGGCAGAAATTGAAAGCTATACTTGTTTGCTACAACTACTCCTAACAACGTGTGCCAATAAAATTGTAGTAAGTATGTGTAATTATCACATTTGTGATCAGAAAAAACTTTAAAAGTTGATTTTTTGATAGATTTCGTTCTGGAACACCCTAATATACGTAATAAGTTGGATATTTTAAAACGGCATCATATTCTCTCATGTTTTTTGCTTATTTGCTTATTTGCTTCTTTGACACCAATGCTGTAGGAGTTGAGCAAAAAAATATTAAAATTCGGGAAAGCCAAATGTGGCCTAAAAACTAGCTTTTTGGAGGCAATCACGCTGCACATATCATGTGGCACGCAGAGAAATAAATTGTGAACACAATAGGGGGATTCACTAAACAGCGTAAACTGATTAAACGTCGCGATCACCAAGGCAATCTTTGATTATTTCACTCGCAAAATCATGAAACATTTCAAATAAGCAGAAAATCATGGCTTACGCAGCAATTTAATCTGCTTAGTGAATAGGGCACTGCATTGTTTTGATTTTGTATGGGATTTTGACGTTTCTTGGCCTTGTTGTTTACAAAATGTCTGTAAGAGTGAAAGAGAGGGAAATAATTTCATGCAGTGCCCTATACCCCTAATTAAATTCTAGTTCAAATCAACCGACTTTTCAGTTTGCTATAGCGATAGCGACAAACTGATTTCTAATTTGAACAGAACTGTTCCATTGTTTGATAAATAATACAAATCTTTTCATCTGTCGATTTTTTTTAACAGTTTGTTAGAACAGCTTCTCTGTGACCCAGGTTGGCAATAACATGAAATTATACGAAATTTTGATATGTTTTTCAGGTGTATGTAGTAGTTATCGATCGATGAAGTTGTTTGAATATATGGGGTGATACACAAATTATGTCACGCAAAAATCGACCTTTTTCAACCCCCCCCCCCCTCTCCCCCCTATGTCACACTTTTTGTATGGGACCTCAATATTTTTTGTAAGGGTCGTCACGTTCTGAAACCCCCCCCCCTCCCCCCTAAAAGCGTGACATAATTTGTGTACGACCCCTATATCGACACTGATTCTTCATTGGGGCCTAACTGACATTTTCGATTTCTCTTCATCGATCCTCTCTTTGTGTTATTAAGTTTTCCAAAGATTTTTTGGTTGAAATGCGAATTCTTCAAATTAGCGCCAATTCAGTAGTTTTTGCCGAAAATTGCTGTTCTCCGGTAAAATATTTACCTTTTTAACTGATTACTGTAAATTCAACAACTGGATTTCCAGTAATTTGAATGTTTTACTGAACTTAGCAAAAGTCAGTAAACACGAGTACCGAGTTTCAGTTATGTTGATCATTCTACTGACTTTTTTGTCAAAATCAAATAAAATCAACACAGCTCCAGCAAGGAGCTGTCAAATTTCAACAATTTAACCACATTCAAGCAGCAGCAGCGGCGGCGGCCACAAAAGCATTGAAATTTCAACTTATTTGCCTGCAGGATTAATTTTGCCTGCAGCGCCAACATAGACTCCGGCCTTCTGGATGCGTCTTTGCCAAGTAAGTAGCAAAAGATCTGCGACAAATTTGTGCTCACCTCGCAATTGTTTGAACTCGAGGCTTCCGCCAATGGAAGTCTGCAACATCGTAATTAGAAACGAGCGGGAGGAATCTTGAAAAACGCAACACCACTCGAAGAACTCTCCTGATTTTGCAAACTAAGCAAATGTTGAAATAAACCATTTTCACCGCAGTCGCAGATTTTTTAAATTTACGAGGTCAAAGATTCACAAGAAAGGCTAAACGATCCAAAATAATGATCGAAAACGCCGAAGGAATCAAATGTAAAATGTAGGAACGGGCTGCTGGTGCTTTTCTTTGGAACTGGGAATCTCGGTAAACTAGAGTAAACAATTATTTAACTGAAGAACCCAGTAAAAGATGTTTGAAAAAATACTGACTTATTCGGTAATTTTTGACAGATCAGCATTTTTTTCATTTACTTGCTTTTCGGTAACGGCAAAATTTACTGGGTGTTCAGCAGTTCAAAAACCCAGTAAAAATTTACCGAAGTCGGTAATCAAAACTAGCTGTGTACATCTTGCTCTAGAAACAAAAAAAAAAATAATGATTTTCTTTGTTTTGATCAAGTTATTAGCGAAAGAGAGAGTCGATGAAGAGAAATCGATCAAGTCAGTTAGGCCCTTAAGAAAAAATTTCAATGATTAAATCATTGTCGATATAATGAATAGGGGCTGTCCATAAACCACGTGGTCATGAGGGGTGGGGGTTCGTATAGACTAATGACCACGCGGGGGGGGGGGGGGGGGGTTGAAAAGTCCCAAAAAATGACCACGTGGTTTATGGCCAGCCCCCGTTCAGTAAAGAATAGTCTAAATTGATCGTTATTTTTTTTTTTTGATAAAAAGAAAGACCCAAGTATTCCATTTTACGAGCCGATTTTATGAATGAAAGTTTGACAGGAGCTCGCGTCCAAACACGTGAAAATCATCAACACTGTTGTCGTTTCGTAAAATGGCTCATAGACCCCTCGTCCGAGCATAATTTGTCTCTGACCCACAGGCGAAAAGTTTTGTTTGACTGATGACGATCAATAATCATCATCATTTTTTATGGGTGACGGCGGCGAAAAAGGAACCCCACCAAAGTGAAGAGTTTTTCCTCGCTCGCGCCGTCAGTGTTTTTCGGGCTGCTGATAAATCGCAACTTTTCTGATTGATTTCGGTCGAGTCCGGTCGCGAAAAGTGTGTGAATCGCGAGAGTGCGTTCGCAATCGTCGTAATCGGTTGCCGGGTGGTGTTGGGGTGTGGATTTGAGCCGTAAAAAGTGAATTTAAAAGTGTCCATCCGTGGTCGTCCCCGCAGTCAGTGAGAGAAAGGAGGAAGAAAAAAAGGTCCACAGAAGAGTGTGTTCGCATTGATTATAGCAAGACGGGGCGGTGCACGGTTGTGTGCGTATATGTGAGCGCAAATTTGCCACAGCTGGGAGTGTAGTGGTGTGAATGGTGTTGGTCGGTCGATCGCAGACATCGAAAGACACGGGAGCAGCGAGATTAACCCTTGCATGACATTGTGGTTGTGGTGGTGTTGTGCTGTGCAGCAGTAAATAAATCATCCACACATCTGCTAGTTTGGACTGGTGCTGAGCCGTCTGTTGTTGGTGTTTTTGCTGAAAGTGAATGGAAAAACGTAAGTTTTGATGTTTTTGTTTTTAATATTGCAGACTACATCTCAAATTGGACTATCACACTTTTTTTGGTACGCCTAAAAAGTGTGATAAAAGTGCACATTCGCCTCGGATCGTCTCGACGTCTTCGGTGCACTTATTCCTCCATTTACAAGGAATAAGTGCACCGAAGACGTCAATTCGATCCGACGTATCCCTGCGCTGTAATCACACTTTGAAGGTGTGTGCACACTATTGTGTCAGTCCAATTTGGGGTGCAGTCAGCAATAATAATGGGGGATTGTGCTAAGGGCGTGATAAGGCATTTCCCTGGTGAAAAGGCGTGAAATTTAAACCACGATTGATATTGAATTCGTTTCGAAAGTAGCTATGCTGTTTTTTGCAGATACACTTACTGGGCGTCCTTGAATGAATCATTTTTTGATTTTGTGTTTCCTATTAAATCTTATGCCTGTGCATAAAAAAGTGTGCATATGCAAGAAATTATAGTGAGGAAGTTGGCGATTACTAAGTTGAGTAAGTCTTACTAGGTTGATGAGACCCTCCAGTCACAGACAAACAGACGTAACACCTTGAACGATTTTCATGGAAATCCATCGCCCAGTTCACACTACCATCACCTGGTGGAAAAGTTGTACGAATCACTGTGTTGTGCAATATTGTCAACAGAAGGCGCTAATGCGAAACGTCAAACGCATAGAAAAACGATGCGCGCGCCTCTGGTTGTGAAAGCCACAACTGTGAAAATTTAAAATGATCGTTAAAAGCGTGGTCGATGGAAATTTCCCAAGTGTTATGTCTGTTTGTCTGTGCTCCAGTGTTCAGGTGGCCACTGCAAATGTCTAGCGGCGGAAAGATTCGTTAGGCCTTAAAAGTTCTTTGAAGTAGAGAAGCTCAAAATGGGTTGGTTGGTGTTCTGATTTAGCATTATAAAGACATGCTTCGGAACACAAGTCTTGGAACTGCAAACGTCCAGACAGGAGTAAGCTGTGCAGACGATGGCAAGGCACATAGCTGCACTAAACTTCCCAAGGTTTTTATTTGTTCCGGAAAATCAAGAATACCAAACACTCGACATGAGAAGTGTCCGGTCATCAAATGAGCCTCAGCTGGTTAATAACAGTACATGTTGGGGTATTTCTAAAGACTGAACTCAAATGCAATAATATTACCTATTTATGTTAATTCCTGTTTCCAGTTATAGGAGTTGGGTCCTAGTAGTAGAACCCTTATGAAAACCCCAAATATAAATACCCAAAAACAACTGATTCTACGCAACTTCCACCAAGAGAACATAAATCACATTGCTGTACAGCAGTTCCTGGCAAACGGATTGCTCAGTAGCAAACAAATTGGTTGTTTTAACTATTCAATGAATAGAGACGAACCAGCCAAGGGCTGAAAGTCTCTCTAATAAAGACAAATCAATCAATCAATATTCAATGAATGAAAACAGGGAACGTCCATAAATTACGTCACGCAAAAATCGACCGCTTTTTTTCAATAAGACTAGACTCGACCTCTGCCAAGCCTCTGGAAGACTCCCTGGTTTAGACATCTCTTCATTGCATATCTGAACATCTCTAGAGCTTCCGCAATGACTGCTTTTAAAGTCAGGTTGGGAATTTCATCCGGACCTAGAGCATTCCCCTTGCTAAAAGATGATGCAATCTCCACAAGTTCATCAACAACTTACCTTACTAGATCAGGCTAAGGCCGGGGTGGCCTTTGCTGTACATAGTAGCCGTCTCCATTCCACTCGGACCATGGATGATTGTCTCCAGTTCCGCACTCTGCGTAGGGTCCGCAGATCGTCCTCCACTTGGTCGACCCACCTAGCTCGCTGCGCACCACGTCTTCTTGTACCGGTCGGATGACTCTCGAGAACCATTTTAGTCGGGTTGCTATCCGACATCCTGATGACGTGACCCGTCCACCGTAGCCTCCCGATTTTCGCGGTATGGACGATGGTTGGTTCCCTTAGCAGCTGATGCAGCTCGTGGTTTCGCATTCTCCAAGTCAAGTCCCGTTTTCCATTTGCACTCCGCCGTAGATGGTACGCAACACCTTCCGTTCAAAAACTCCAAGGACGAATTGAACTTTATTCGACCGTAGAGTTCTGCGGAGTCCATAGTAAGCACGATTTCTTGCCATAATGCGTCTTTGAATATCTCTGGTGGTGTCGTTGTCGGCGGTCACCAGTGAGCCCAAGTACACGAATTCTTCAACCGCCTCGATTTCATCACCGTCGATATAAATTCGGGGTGGCGGGCGCGGAGATTCCTCGCTGAAGCCCTTTGTCATCATGTACTTTGTCTTCGACACATTATTAATGACTAATCCGATTCGTCTGGCTTCACTCTTTAGTCGGATGTACGTTTCCGCCATCGTCTAAAATTTACGAACTATAATATCAATATCGTCAACGAAACCAAGCAGCTGAACGGACTTCGTGAAAATCGTCCCACTCGTGTTAGTCCCCGCTTTCTTTATTACGCCTTTTAACGCAATGTTGAACAGCAAGCACGAAAGACCATCACTTTGCCGTAACCCTCTGCGAGATTCGAAGGGACTCCAGAGTGTCCCTGATACTCGAACTACGCACATCACTCGATCCATCGTCGCCTTGATCACGTGAGGCAGTTGACGATAACTAAATTGAGTAAGTCTTACTAAGTTGATGAGACTCTCCAGTGTTCAGGTAGCCACTGCAAATGTTTAGCGGTGGAAAAATTTGTAAGGCCTAAAAGTTGATTTTATCTTCATTTGAGAGACTTTCAGCCCTTGGCTGGTTCGTCTTCCTATGCCTAAAAGTTCTTCGAAGTAGAGAAGCTCAAAAATGGGTTGGTTGGTGTTCTGATTGAGCATATCAGCCCCCGAAGACGTGCTTCAGATATCCAAACCACTGGAACACAAGTCTTGGAACTGCAAACGCCCAGACAGGAGTAAGCTGTGCAGGTGATGGCAAGGCACATAGTTGCACTAAACTTCCCAAGGTTTTTTGTTTGTTCCGGACAATCGAGAACACCAAACATTCGACATGAGAAGTGCCCGGTCATCAAATGAGCCTCGGCTGGTTAATAACAGTACATGTTGGGGTATTTCTCAAGACTGAACTCAAACGCAACCCTGTAGGCGACGTAAAAACACTGCTGGCAGCCTTATTTGATGTTTTGTTTTGATTCTGCGTTTCGCTTCACCCCGTTCCATTAGCAGAATGACAATTGAACCATTTTTAATATGAACGATGTGCAGATTAGAGGGGGTCAAATTAAAAAGTGTTCAGATTAAATGCGGTCAAACCAACGGGGGTAGACGGTAATATTACCTATTTATGTTAATTCCTGTTTCCAGTTATAGGGGTTGGGTCCTAGTAGTAGAACCCTTATGGAAACCCCAAATATAAATACCCAAAAACAACTGATTCTACGCAACTTCCACCAAGAGAACATAAATCACATTGCTGTACAGCAGTTCCTGGCAAACGGATTGCTCAGTAGCAAACAAATTGGTTATTTTAACTATTCAATGAATGAAAACAGGGAACGTCCATAAATTACGTCACGCAAAAATCGACCGCTTTTTTTTCAATAAGACTAGACTCGACCTCTGCCAAGCCTCTGGAAGACTACCTGGTTTAGACATCTCTTCGTTGCATATCTGAACATCTCTAGAGCTTCCGCAATAACTGCTTTTAAGGACAAACGTCTTAAGATCCCGCTTCAACAGTGCATCAGAACTTCAGACGCACAAATCTCAAAAAGCAAGCTTCCAACAACAGCGCATTTTTTTATTCTGTTCTTGCTCACTTGTAATACGCATCAAATAAAAAGATCAGGTGCGCTGGTTTTGTTTACGAAGAGATTTGTGCTCTCGAAATCGTGAGTAGGTGCCAAAGTCGGCCATTGTGACGGCCATTTTGGGATTCTAACAAGTCTGTCCTTAAAGTCAGGTTCGGAATAGGAGGCAATCAGTGAAGTACTAGATTGAAAGTAGTGAGCTGGATTTTAGTATGGTGAGATGATCAATTCTCGGATACTTATTCAAAACGACGTATCAACATAGGATTTGCGTGTATTATTGCTACCAAGGTGTAGAATTTTGCAATCAAGTATGCCTTGGTAGACCAAACTTCAAAGAAGTGAAAATTATTTCATTCATTCTTGTACCAGCTCTTGTTAGAAATAGACGTTAATTACATTGTTCCCAAGCCTTTTATTGGTTGATCATAACAAAATTTGGCGACGAGATTTCAAGTTCTGGAGAATTTTCAAGCGAGAACATGTCGCGGAACAACGGAAATCCGGACGGCGATCAAGCAGGATTCTCGGTAGGAGGAGAAGAAAACGTGTCAGCAGTCTCGATGTCGGAAGTTATGCGTCAGATGGCAATCCAGAACAACCGTCTGATGGCCCTACTGGAACAAGTCACCGGAGGGACACAACCGGCACAACGAAGCGCTCCTGAACACATCAGATTCTATGATCATCAGATTCTCATCATCAATCAAAGAATTCCACTTCGATCCAGAAAACGGATTAACATTCGACCGCTGGTTCTCAAAATACGAAGATCTCTTCAGACAGGACGGCAGAAACCTGGACGACCCGGCGAAGGTGCGGCTATTACTCCGTAGCCTCAGCGTTTCCGTTCACGAGAAATTTTTGAATTATCTCCTGCCGAGCCACCCACGCGATTATACGTTCGATCAAGTTGTGGAGAAGTTGAAGACAATTTTCGGACAGCAGAAGTCTATTTTCAGAAAGCGCTACGATTGCCTCCAGCTATCCAAGAATGAAGCGGATGATTTCGTCGCCTATGCTGGTATCGTCAACCGGCAGTGCGAAGAATTCGAACTACAGAAACTGTCAGTCAACCAATTCAAGAGCCTTGTTTTCATCTGCGGACTGAAATCTGCGAAGGACACGGACGTGAGGACCCGACTTCTATCAAAGCTCGAGTCTGATACAGCCGATACCAACATCGAAGGATTAGTGACCGAATGCCAACGTCTGTCAAACTTGAAGCATGATACGGCGTTGGTCGAGAAGAAGCATTCATCTTCAGCGGTTCAAGCGGTTCGTCAGTTCAAGAAGCAAGGCCAGAAGCAGTCAAAGGCGACAATTCAAGACGGTAACGGTAAACTTCCTCCATCCCCGTGCTGGCAGTGTGGAGCCATGCACTTTGTGAAAGATTGCCAGTTCTCAAAACATATATGCAAGCAGTGTGGAAGAATGGGCCATAAGGAAGGGTACTGCAACTGTTCATCGAAAGCTTCAGCATCAACATCCACTGTCGACAAGAAGATCAGCAAAAAGGATAAGAAACTCCATATGAAGACAATCCAATCTGTGAAGCACATTCGGAGTCGAAGACGTTACGTGACGGTCATCTTCAACGGCATCGAAGCAGAGTTGCAGCTTGACTGTGGCTCGGATATCACGTTGATCTCACAAGAAACCTGGGAGAAGATTGGCAAGCCTGCTATCAAATCCACTCGAATGGAAGCGACTACAGCGTCTGGAGAACCTCTGGAACTTCTTGGAGAATTCGCAACTACTGTCAGCATCAGCGATGTTTCTCTGAAGCAGCATTGCTACATCACTTCGGTCGAAGGTCTCAACGTGATCGGTTTAGATTGGATGGACGCATTTGATCTGTGGTCAAAACCTCTCGTTGCCCATTGCAAAAGGGTGAATTTGAAGAAGTTTCCCCACGACGATCAACACTTCGTTACACGGTTTCCGGAAGTCTTCCAGGACGGATTGGGTCACTGCACGAAAACGAAGATCAGTCTAACCCTGAGACCAGATGTGCAGCCAATTTTCCGGCCAAAGCGACCAGTACCATTCCATGCCACTCAAAAAGTCGAAGAGGAACTGGACCGACTCCAAAGCTTGAACATCATAACACCCATCGATTTTTCGGATTGGGCAGCCCCGATCGTTGTCGTCAAGAAGCCTGGCGGAAAGGTCCATATATGCGCCGATTATTCCACCGGACTCAATGAGGCACTAGAAGCAAACCACTACCCTCTACCAACTCCAGAAGACATTTTCACCAAACTCGCAGGCAAGCGTGTTTTCAGTATCATTGATCTTTCCGACGCCTACCTACAAGTGGAGGTTGATGATGTTTCTAAGAAGCTCCTGACAATCAACACCCATCGTGGATTGTACAGATTCAACCGGTTGGCACCTGGAGTAAAATCAGCACCTGGCGCTTTCCAGCAGCTCATGGCGAAGATAATAGCAGATTTGGAAGGAGTTGACGCTTTTCTGGATGACTTCATCGTTCACAGCGAAGACGAAGAAAACCACTATAGAATCCTCACTGCACTCTTCAAGCGACTTCGCGAATACGGTTTCCGTTTGCGTCTGGAGAAATGCAAGTTCAACCAGGAAGAGATCAAATATCTGGGACTCATTGTCAATGAAAATTGAATCCGACCCGATCCAACGAAGATTGAAGCGATAGTCCACATGCCAGCTCCAACCAACGTCAGCACATTGCGGTCATTCCTTGGCGCCGTGAACTTTTATGGCAAATTTGTACGAGAGATGCACCAACTTCGCCATCCTCTGGACAATCTTTTGAAGAAGGACGCCAAATTCATCTGGAGCAAGGAGTGCCAACAAGCGTTTGCGGACATCAAACGGATTCTACAATCAAACCTGCTTCTCACCCACTACAATCCGGAATTGGACATCATCGTTGCTGGTGACGCGTGCAAGACGGGCATTGGTGCAGTCCTGATGCATCGTTTCCCCGACGGATCCATCAAAGCGGTTTCACATGCATCCAAATCGCTCAATCAAACTGAGCAGAACTACAGTCAGATTGAGAAGGAAGCACTTGCGTTGGTTTTCGCCTGCACAAAATTCCATCGCATGCTTTGGGGTCGACGATTCACGCTGCAAACAGATCACCAACCGTTGTTGAAGATTTTCGGATCCAAGAAGGGAATTCCAGTCCATACCGCCAATCGACTTCAGCGATGGGCACTCACTATTGGCACTATTGGGTTACGACTTTGGTATCGAGTACGTCTCAACACAAAACTTTGGGTACGCTGACGTTTTATCACGCCTCATCAACAACCACGAGAAGCCTGAGGAGGAAGCGGTTATTGCTATGGTCCATATCGAAGCTGATGTCACTTCTGGTCTGCAAGATACGCTATCAAATCTTCCTGTCACATCCGAGGCGGTCCGAGATGCTACATCAAAAGATCCAGTGTTGCAAAAGGTAACATCCTACATCAAAAACGGCTGGCCAGTGCGCGCTGAAGCTATCTGTGAAGCTGAAGTTAAACCATTCTACACTCACCGAGAATCGTATTCCATAGTTGGCGACTGTGTGATGTTGTTTTCTGGCCAAGAATCGATTCTGACATTGCTGACTACGTACGCCGATGTTCAAGTTGTGCCAGCGCTGCCAAGTCTCCACCCCAAGCGGAACCTCAACCCTGGCCGAGAGCAAATGGTCCATGGCAACGTCTTCATCTGGATTTTGCTGGTCCCTTGGAAGGATATCATTACCTGGTTGTGGTGGACTCTTATAGCAAATGGCCAGAAATTCTGCAGACGCGATCACCAACAAGCTCAACAACAATTTCCTTTCTTCGTGAATGTTTTGCTCGATTCGGTATACCAACGGTGGTTGTAACAGACAATGGAAGCCAATTCAGGACATTTTGCGAAGAACTAGGAGTCGTTCTTTTGCGCACCGCACCTTATCATCCGCAATCTAACGGGCAGCAGAGATGCATTTGAACGCGTTCTGTTCATGTTCTGTTCAAAAGCTGTGCTCACGTGAGCCGTGTTCATGTTCAAACATTTCAAGCGCCTGATCACAGTGCTCTTCGTAGCTAGTAGCAACAGGTAGCAGATAGCAACAAAATTCTACCGTGCGACGCACGGCGTGCGTATGTGTCATGCGGTTATTCTTCTTGCAAATGCTAGATCTAGTTCCAAACTGCAAAATGGAATTTTGAAGTGAAAATTAAATTATTCGATAATTAAATGATGGTTCAAGGTATCAAATGTGTGAACCTGTTATTTAGTAATGTATTTCGAAGACATTCGAGCAATTACGGCATATTGCGTGGAGGCTTAACTGCTCCACGAATAGTATCGAATAAAAGGGATTTTCTCACCACACCCGGCCAAGCTCGGACATCTATTTGTGTTCAGCGGTTCGTTATCGTTGGAATGGAATCGAGCTCTTCCCTGGCCTTACTCGGCCTGTTATAATCAGAATGGCATTTCTCGTCGATAGAAAACGCTACTTCCAATTTCCCAAGCCAAACCAAACGCATCTGACCTGTCAATTTTGAACACCGCTCTGTGTTCAATCTAGTAATCTAGATTGTGTTCAAAATTTTGAACATGCTCTCGAGAGCTTCAAGGGAACAGTTTTGGCACGCTCACAGCTCATGAGCGTTCAAAATGCATCGACGGGCAGGCGGAACGGTTTGTAGATACCCTCAAGCGCTCCTTGAAGAAAATTATTGGGGGAGGAGAAACGTCGACTTCAACTGCTCTTCAAACGTTCCTGCACATCTACAGATCAACACCATCTGCCGTTCTGGACGGAGAATCACCCGATGAAAGAATGCTCGGACGTTCTATGAGGACTACTCTGGATCTCCTACGACCTACTTCTCAGTCTGTCGGTCTGAAACCGAAGCTCAACCGTGAATTCGAAGCTGGATCGTTTGTGTACGCCAAAGTGTATTCAAGCAAGGATCTCTGGAAGTAGATGCCAGGTGTTGTCCTCGAAAGGATCGGAAACGTGAATTACAATATCCTCTTGGATCATCAAATCGGCCGGCGAAAGGTACTCCGATCTCATATTGACCAGTTAAAGAATCGTTCCAACGATGAACCTGTAGTTTCAAAGGAACCAATGCCGTTGAGTATTCTCATGCAAGATTTTGGTCTCCAGCGACAAGCAGTTCCAGAACAACATTACCGTATGTTAATTGGTGAAAATCCTGCATGTGCCGTCCCTGTTCAACAAGCAACCGAAACTGTACAGCAACAAGAACTTCCTGGTCCAATACAGCATGCAGAGGTATCCGCAGAGGATAGCAACAGCGATGCCGATGAAGAGCCTGATGAAACACTTCTAGCGGATTTTCAAGAAAGGCCATCTTCATGTTCAACACCAAGGCAGCAGCAGGTACAGTCAGGTCAACGCCCATTGCGAACGGTGCGGCCACCAAGGAGGTTCGAGCAGTACATCCGTTATTAACCTAAAAGGGGAGATGCTACCAAGGTGTAGAATTTTGCAATCAAGTATGCCTTGGTAGACCAAACTTCAAAGAAGTGAAAATTATTTCATTCATTCTTGTACCAGCTCTTGTTAGAAATAGACGTTAATTCTGTGCGTTAATTACATTGTTCCCAAGCCTTTTATTGGTTGATCATAACAATTATACGTCGTTTTGAGAAAGTATCCGAGAATTCTCCATTTCTGCAATGAAATGGTGCAAACAGTGTGGGTTATATGATTTCATGTCCAATTTAATGCTGTTTGAGCAAAAGTTTAGGTAACTGTGTTGTTGAAGTTGCAAGAAATAAATAATACAACATCACAGTTGGCTAAGGCCGGGGTGGCCTTTGCTGTACATAGTAGCCGTCTCCATTCCACTCGGACCATGACTGATTGTCTCCAGTTCCGC
This sequence comes from Aedes albopictus, assembly GCF_035046485.1. Lineage (NCBI taxonomy): Eukaryota > Metazoa > Arthropoda > Insecta > Diptera > Culicidae > Aedes > Aedes albopictus. The sequence goes on along the minus strand of NC_085137.1, from coordinate 247,900,298 downwards.
ACTCTGCGTAGGGTCCGCAGATCGTCCTCCACTTGGTCGACCCACCAAGCTCGCTGCGCACCACGTCTTCTTGTACCGGTCGGATGACTCTCGAGAATCATTTTAGTCGGGTTGCTATCCGACATCCTGATGACGTGACCCGCCCACCGTAGCCTCCCGATTTTCGCGGTATGGACGATGGTTGGTTCTCTTAGCAGCTGATGCAGCTCGTGGTTCATTCGCCTTCTCCAAGTCCCGTCTTCCATCTGCACTCCGCCGTAGGTGGTACGCAACACCTTCCGTTCGAAAACTCCAAGGGCGCGTTGGTCCTCTGCACGTAGGATCCATGTTTCGTGCCCATAGAGGACGACCGGTCTAATCAGCGTTTTATAGATGGTTAACCTCGTGTTACGGCGAACTTTAATCGATCGTAGAGTTCTGCGGAGTCCAAAGTAAGCACGATTTCCTGCCACAATGCGCCTCTGAATTTCACTGCTGGTGTCGTTGTCGGCGGTCACCAGTGAGCCCAAGTACACGAATTCTTCAACCGCCTCGATTTCATCACCGTCGATATAAATTCGGGGTGGCGGGCGCGCTGATGCCTCCCTGGAGCCCTTTGCCATCATGTACTTTGTCTTCGACACATTAACACTCCCACTGCCATGCCTCCCAAACAGTGGGAACGGTAATTTCAACTTGATATAACTCAGCCGTTTTTCATCCGATTTGCAAAATTTTTGAAGCTATGAATTTTCCCAGCTTTCTAGATGAGTATAAAATTTTCAAATTATGGATTTGACCAAAGTTCTATTTTTGAGTACTCAAAAACTCGGAGCAAGTACCTTAAAAATGGTGTTTTTCTGGAGCCATTCCGAATGTAAATTAGTTTCCACGCTTATTTTAATGTTGAATTGCCCATATTAATAAAGCAAAATTATTGCAAAGAAAAATATGGAGATACTCATTATTTAAGACTATGAAATCTTCACAAAATTACGTATAATACAGAAAATTTGTATATTCGATTTGAACTTTGTATTCATCGCGACAACCCCTGTGTTTTATTGCTTGAAACCAATCACGTGCACATGAGAAATCTTTTTCTGAACGATTGTGAAAAGAAGGAATCTCAGGAACTAAAAATTTTTCATAAAATCACGTATAATACAGGAAATTCGTATTTTCAGTTTGAACTTTACGTCCATCGCGACAATCCCCATATTAAATTGCTTGAAAATAATCACGTGTACATCAGAATACATTTACAGATAAATAGGGACAAGTGTGAATCATAAAAACTACAAAATCTTCACAAAATAACGTACAATACAGAAAATTTGTATATTCGATTTGAACTGTGTATTCATCGCGACAACCCCTGTGTTTTATTGCTTGAAACCAATCACGTGCACATGAGAAATCTTTTTCCAAACGATTGTGAAAAGTGTGAATCTCAGAAACTACAAAATTTTCATAAAATCACGTATAATACAGGAAATTAGTATTTTCAGTTTGAACTTCACGTCCATCGCGACAATCTCCATGTTATATTGCTTGAAAACAATCACGTGTACATGAGAATACATCTACAGATAAATGGGGACAAGTGTGAATCATAAAAATACAAAATCTTCACAAAATTACGTATAATACAGAAAATTTGTATATTCGGTTTGAACTTTATATTCATCGCGACAACCCCTGTGTTTTATTGCTTGAAAACAATCACGTGTACATGAGAAAACTTTTTCAGAACGATTGTGAAAAGTGTGTATTTTAGAAACTACAAAAGTTTCATAAAATCACGTATAATACAGGAAATTTTTATTTTCAGTTTGAACTTTACGTTCATCACGATAATCCCCATGTTATATTGCTTGAAAATAATCGCGTGTACATAAGAATACATCTACAGATAAATGGGGACAAGTGTGAATCATAGAAACTACAAAATCTTCACAAAACTACGTACAATACAGAAAATTTGTACATTCGGTTTGAACTTTATATTCATCGCGACAACCCTTGTGTTTTATTGCTTGAAAACAATCACGTGTTCATGAGAAAACTTTTTCCGAACGATTGTGAATAGTGTATTTCTTAGGAACTGCAACATTTTCACAAAATCACGTATAATACAGGAAATTTGTATATTCGATTTAAACTTCGTATTCATCGCGACAAACCTAGTGTTTTATTGCTTGAAAACAATCACGTGTACATAAGAATACTTTTCAACGCGAAAGTGAGAAGTGTGAATCTTAAAAAAATACAAAATCTTCACAAAATTACGTATAATACAGAAAATAAGTATATTCGGTTCGAACTTTACATTTGCCGTAACAACCCCTGTGTTTTATTGCTTGAGAACAATCGCATGTGCATAAGAATACTTTTTCAAAACGAATGTGAAATGTGTAAATCTTAGGAACTAAAAAAACCACAATATTACGTGAAATACTGGAAATTTGTATTTTCAGTTTTACACTTCACGTCCGTCGCAACAATCCATGTCTCTCATTGCTTCAAAACAATCACATACATACATAAGAATACATTTCCACAGCGATAGGGAGAAGTATGAATCATAAAAACTGCACAGTTTTCACAATTTCCAACCACAAATACAAACTTCCTGTATTATACAAGTTTGTATTTGTGGTTGGAACTCAACATGCGTATGATAAGTATGATTCTTGAAAACTACAAAATCTTCAAAAAATTACGTGAAATACAGGGTTTTACTTACACATGTTTTATCTCTCGCTTCAGCTCTAGCGATTGCTAGCTCGATTTTATTTGTGATGGAAGACGTAAATTAGTGTCAAACGGGCCGCTCCTTTTATGTGCATTCAAGTGAACTTAAATTTACATGATTTTTTCTGAGAGTGTACACTTACATTTTGACGACGATGATTCACGATACTCTGAAAATTTTCAATGTTGAAAATTGTTTCTTCGTTCTTTAGATAAAATCATAAGATAATATTCTGGAATCTGCAATTCCCCGCA
>NC_085137.1:247871807-247896807 GCF_035046485.1 Aedes albopictus | reverse complement strand
TGGTCAAACGGTTTGAGTAGTGTGTAGGGTGCCTAAGAAAACGATCAAATTTTCGATGACCAGTCCGGTACCCAATAAATATTCATGACCGTGTATTTTTTTCCGTGTAAATTGCCTTTTGTGTAAATTTTATTTAGTGTGTTACACTGATCTGACAGCTCTGACAGTAAGGGACTAAACATAAATTACGTAAAGTGAGTACCGAGGATTGTTCACAATCTGCGAACTTGACTGCGGAAAAAAAGGCGACCATGACGCCGCTGGCGCTACCGTCAATTTGTTAGTGCGTCGTCATTACCCGTGTGCAACCGGGAAGTTTTAGTGTGCAAGAACGTTTGAAGAATAAGTTTGAGTTAAGGATTCCTCTGGTAAAATGTTGGAAAGTGCAAGTTCCCTTTGAAGAAATATCGAAGAAATCTTTTAGCGCCTCAGAAGATATGCTGTGAAGAAGTTGTGTTTCTCTGCGTTTGACTGGCGCTCGTATATCGTGGATCTCGAGCTGAAACAGTTTCTGTTGATGAAAATCAGTTTCCACCTGCGGTGATGCTGCACAATTGGTTTTCCTATTGCTGTCGTTCATAATGTAAATTAGATGAAATGTTCGCGTGTTTTGAATAGAGAACATTTTGTATAAATTTCAGATAAGTTAAGTTTGAAAGTGTACGCACCCGGCATATGGTCTGGCGTAGTAATCCTACATTATAGAGATCTGCGGAGGCGGCCATTGTAAGCCAATCGTGCAGAAAGAACTGTCAAAGTGTGAGCCAAATGAACAGGCTGATCGTTCGTAAGAAGGCGTCGATTGAACGGTATTGCAATCCGAACTAAATAAATTAAAATTATTTATTTTTAATATTGAGAAATTGACGGTATATGTAAGTTTAGTAAAAAGATAGAATTTAATTAATTCTGCTTTCAAAGCTCAAGCTTATGACGAAACTTTTGTTGCTGCACTTCTCGAAAAAACTTTCATTGCTGCTTCTTGCTTCATTTCTGCCGATATGTTTAGCTTAACACTTTGCAATAAATTTCAGATTTCATCGATTGCTCCGCTATTTTTTTCAAAATTTTGAAAAAAAAATCTACCATAATTAGAAAATGTAAACAAAACAACTTGAACCACTTCGAAGTCACGCACAAAGTTTGAACATCTAGCTTTGCAGCAAGTGTTGGCAGCTGATGTAAACAAAATGAACAGCGTTGCCGAATCGACATATGTAACTTCCGCTTATCTCTATGTAGAGGATTTCTAGTCTGGCGATGACAAATTGTGTGAGTTGTAGTTACTGTTTGAATGTTTCTATAGTGATAGCAGTGTCGCAGCGGATTCCTGAAATCAACGAATTGTAGGATCGACGTCGTACTACAAAGCTACTCAATAAATGGGTGAGACCTTTCCAATTCACATTATATATCATCCAATATGACACATTTACATATATTTCAACCATATTGACCATATAAAATCTGGAGCGTTTGGTACGGTATGTCCACGCATCCTTCCTCCCCTGTAGATTCAAGAATTATTTCGACGAAAGAACAATCATTCAAAACTCGAGGTACTTCAAAGAATCATCTTTGCGGCAAATACAACGCAGTAGGCCTGGCCGCTTTGACGCTTGTGTCATATCTTTGATATGCTGCAAGCCTCAATATTGACAAGAAAAGTAATCGGGCATGATCTGACCCGATTACTTTCCAGGATGCTTTCTCGTACTGGCTGCGTTTGTATTAGATTAGATTAGATTAGATTAGATTAGAGTGAAAGAGAAGGAGAGAATATCATACAGTGCCCTATAACAAAAAAAAAACATCATTTCAATTTCGTCACTAATTTATTCATCTACTACTCTTAGAGATCGGCCAAAGGCGAAAGCAAGAATATAGTGAGAAGTTTAGTTGCATGTCGTTAAATCTATGCATATGTAAAATATAACCTGAAATGAAAATCAGATATAATTTATGACTAGATATAGGGTCTTGTACCATTTGGGCAGGTGTACCTATTTTGAGCACTAACCGCTATAACTAAGTCAATTTCAAACCGATTGATTTGAATTTTTGTACAGAGTTAGATACTGTACGTGCCTCACTCTATACAACATTTCATAGCAATCGGTTCGAAATTGACTTATCCTGATAAAAAAAATATCATAAAAATACGATAAATTTTATTGTTACAACACCATTTTTTCGAAAAATATTCACCATTAAACGTATTATAATTTACACGGCACACTCACCATCACCCCTATTGTTCTATACCATTCGGCGAATGGTAAATGGCACTTTTACAATAAAAAATGGTGGTCGTTAGGTATCTTAACCATAAAATTTTGAGAAAATTTTCATACACTTTTTCGCGAAAAACGATAGAATGTATTGTGTTTTTATGAGACATTTTTAGGGCAATTTTCAAAAGAAAACAATATATCTTAATGTTTTTTCATCGTTCTTACAATACAAATACAATTATTTAAATGGCGTCAAATGAATCGTTGATACAATAAACATACAATAATATTTGTTGTTATTTGTAAGCAGTTTTCGCTTTTGAAAATCCAAAGAATTTATATTTCTCGCTAACATTTATATCCAGCATTTACAAGCACTAACGGTCGCCAGAATGATATGCACATTTTAGAATAAGAATCAAACACTCTGATGTCTGTCTGGTAAGTATTGCTTGGCAGCTGGCAGTTGATCTTCAATCTTTTCAAATAACTGCCAAATATCACAAGTCAGACCTCAGGTCGTATGATTCATACCATAAATCGTTCACAATTTATGTGGCCATTAGTATCTGTAAATGCTGGAGAAAAATGTTACCGAGAAATATGAATTCTTTGGTTTTTCAAAGGCGAAATCTGTTTACATAACAACAAATATTATTGCATGTTTATTTTAACATCGGTTTAATTGACCCCATTAAACCAATTGTATTTGTATTGGTTTCAATGGTAGTTTACTATTTACTAGATTCCTTTAATTTATTGGAAAACATTAGGAAAATCATTGTTCATCTTTTTCTTGTCGTAAAATCCTCACTTGGCTAAACCTACTTTTCAGCTAGTTTTCCATAAGTACTTCCTCAGTTATTCATTGAGTTGAGAGCTTCCTCTGCCAACACGGTTTGACGTCTGTCAATCGTTGAAGTTTTAGCGAATAACCGAAACATCTACTGTACTCAAATTTAAATCGAAAACTATAAAAAATATGTCAAGTGATTTTGTATTTGATTATACAAACATGATCCAAGCAACAATAATATTTATTGTTGAATTGTTTTTAAGTGTAATTGATAAATAAACTATTTTTTAATAAAAAGTCCATGAGAACTTTGTAGGCACTTTTGCAACTATGTATTTAAAAACAATTTAAATTAATTTTTAGCTTTAAACTATTATAGAACTATTGAAAAACAATCGAATCAATTAGTCACTAATAAAGCTAATGTTCACTTATTGTACAAACTATATGGGCTTGATTTCCATTTGTAAAAAGAAACAATACATCTACTATGTGTTTTATTGTGAACAATAAAACCAGTCATATATTAATATTATTTACCATGTAATAAATGGTAAGTTTTTATCCGGGTAGTTATAGCAGCAAGTGCCCAAAATAGGTACACCTGCCCAAATGGCAAGACCCTATTACTTACTTTCATTTCAAAGAAGTACGGGACTTAAAACACAACCATAGACATAGGCAAACATTTCTTGATAAAGCATGGCCCACTTAGTAATGGAACATACCCTTTTGCTTATTACAACGCTCCTGGTGGACGTTTTTAAAAACTTGACGTGCATTTGTTGACAATATCAATAACAATTACAGTGTTTTTTTCGTCCGGGCTTCGTGACCGAGCGGTTAGTGGCGTCAGTTGTTTAGGTGTCTTGTAAACCTCGGAGTGTGGGTTCGATTCCCACTCCAGTCGGAGAAATCTTTTCGTCAAACAGAAAATTCTCCACTGGGCCACTGGGTGTTATTATATGTGTTGTCCGTTGTCGAATGTTTGTACTGTTTAGTCTGTAGAGGCTGCAAGGTCGAAGATGGTGTAATTGTCTTTCTTTCTGTTCTGAAAAAATGTAGTTTTGGAGATAGGTACCATGCAAAAGGAGCGTAGAAACAGGATCGTGCACATTCCTTTGGAAATTTAACGTGATCAGCTTCTAAGCTGGCAAAAGCATTGAGTTTTTCTAGAAATACCGTGTGCCACGTGCTCAAACGGTACAAGGAACCTTTTGACGACGCCTCAGAAACCGAAAAGTAAACACCGCAATGGAATTGACCATCGACAGCTTCTTGGAAAGGTCTTAAGGTCGATTAGATATGGTGGATCATGATTTGGGCAAACAGTATGGTGTCGCCCAACGTACAATGCGAAGAATTCGCTCCCGTGCAGGCTTAAATGCATACCGAGCTAGCAGAAAACCAAACAGATCTTTCAAACAAAATTCCGTGGCTCAAAACCCTACTCGGGAAGCATTATGACAACCTACCGAAAAAAGCCGGTTGGGTGCATAATGATAGATGATGGAACCTATGTAACGGCCGACTCCCAAAAACTTCCAAAATTTTACAAGACGAAGGCTTGAGGAGGTGTCCCTGGAAGATATAAATTCAATATTGTGGACTAGTTCGCTCGCAAATATATGAACTGGTAGGAAATTAGCAGTTGTGGTCAAAAGACAAAAGTTTTCGTCACCAAAACAACAATGAACTCGGAGGTTTATGAAACCGAATGTCTAAAGAATCAATTTTTGCCCTTGATCCATTCTCATAATGTCCCGGTGACATTTTGGCAGGATCTTGAGAATAAAAAAATGGTAAAACGACAATAATGTCCAGTTTGTTCCCAAAACTTGCAGGCCACCCAATTGTCTTCAGTTCAGGCCTGGTGAATGTTATTGAGAGGAAACAGAAGGCTATAGGTACCATCATCAAAACGACTGTGCAGATTAAACATTGGTAGGATATAATCTCTAAAACAGTAGACGAGACTGTTGTGCGCGGCCTAATGGGTTATATTATGAGAAAAGTTCCAGAAATCCTTCAAACCCGTGTCGAATAATTTGTTTTATCTATTTCTTTTAAAATATAATAAATTATATGCATGCGAGGTTACCGCAATCAAATTGGTTGATTCAAATCCCAATGAGACCAAAATAATGTTGTTCCATTACTAAGTGGGTCATGCTTTGAAAGACAGTAACTGATAATTCCAGGAATTTCTAATACAGTTGCTAATGAGCAACAAATGACACTTCGAATGAGTGTAATCAGTTTCGTACCTTTTAGTTCCGCCCTATGTTGCTTATCCTTTGACAGATACGCGTATTTCGACTACCACTTGTAATCTTCCTCAGTACACTGAGGAACACTCATTCGAAGAGGGTATTCTGCTTAGAGGGTTCGAAAAGTCGGTACAAGAACAAATGACACATTGAATATTGTACCATTTTTGACCAAAAAATACCTTTGTGGTAATTTAAAGGGTGATACGGTCAAAATTTGGTCACACAATTTGTTTCATAACTTGAGACTGCGTACACCAAAACAGCTGATTTTTTAACCAGTAATGGTACATTATATGTAGCTTATACCATAAAATTTTCATCAAAATCGGTTTAGTATTTGCGGAGATATTGTGAATCCTGAAAACTGCAATTTTGAAATTTTGTACAAAGAGGATTAAAAAATAAGAACACGTTTTTACTCTTTTATTTATAGAGCCAGAAATACTGAACCAATTTCAATAAAAAAAATTCTGTATGTAAAGTATACATATCGAAATGTTATGTAATAATTTCATTCAATTTGATCCAGCCATTATAAAGTTATATTTTTTTAGGTGGTCAAATTTTGTCAAATTTTGTCAAGTCAAGTTAAATTTTGGTCACATAATTTGTTTCATAACTTTAGACTGCGTACGCCAAAACAGCTGATTTTTGGATCAGTAATGGTACATTATATGTAGCTTGTACCATAAAATTTTCATCAAAATCGGTCGAGTATTTGCGGAGATATTGTTGAACTCTGAGATCTGCAATTTCAATTTTTTTTTGCACAAATAAGAACACATTTTTACTGTTTTATTTATAGAGCCAGAGATACTTAACCGATTTCAATGAAAAATTTTCTGTATGTAAAGTATGCATATAAAAATGTTGTGTAAAAAATTCATTCAATTTGATCCAGCCGTTACAAAGTTATATTTGCTTAAGTGGCACCCGGTCAGTTTTTTTCATATTCAAACTGCTACAACTTTGAAAGTATTCATGCAAAATGGCTCAAAATTTTACTAAGAACATATTTTCATAATAGTATTATACTGTAAAATTTTGATAATAATCGGAGCAGTATTGGTAGTTCTATAATCAAAATTGTGCTTTATTGACCTTAAATTTCCGAAAATTTACTATGGAGCGCCTTTGTACAAAATTTTAAAAAGGTAGGTCGATGGTTTTATCTATAGATCAACCAATACTTAATCGATTTTGATGAAAATTTTATGATATAAGCTAAATATAATGTAGCATTACTGGTCCAAAAATTAGCTGTTTTGGTGTACGCAGTCTAAAGTTATGAAAAAAATTGTGTGACCAAATTTTGACCGTATCACCCTTTAGATCCCTGAGAAACATGATGCAAAATGCAGAATTGTCACAATCTCAAATACGTGTCATTTGTAATATTTATTTAATCTGGAAGACTATTATGGAGAAGTAGAACTTTCTACAACTCTCAAAGAAAACTTTAATTTTTATCATTTTAAATCCAACTTCAGAAATATGAAAACGCATATTTACGTAAATGAGCGTAGACTTTGGCCGGAACAACACCCTACCTCCGAAAATCTGCATGGTTCATGAACTACTCACAAACGAGATTTGTATGTAAATTGACCTTTTTCTAAGATGTATTTCACTAAAAAATCGACATCGTTCTGACAATACTGAAGCTTGAGCGTGATTCTGAAGACGCTACTCCAGAACCGCCAGCTCAACTACACTTACACAAGGAACCACTGAGATAGCTCTTTAGCACTAACAGGTGTCTTCAGTGTGTGAGTGGAGGTGATCTTCTATTTTTAGGAGAGCATAACGCCTGCTACGGATTGTACTGGCCACGTACTTACATCAAAACAAATGGGATACCAATGACATCTTGGAACCTCAAAATTCTCAACCTGCCATGTATGCCCCTATCGTCTGGCAACCCTGCCGATATCAACTTACTATGGATTTACCTTTTTGGTCATTCAACAATCTCCGGTTTCGTACGGGAGCAAGCAGTACGGCACCACATAACCCGTAAGTGCAAGCGAGATGCAAACCGTTTTCGAGAGGGCAACCAACGCATATTGGTGTTGGTCTCTAGCAGCGGCTGCCAGGCCAGGCGGCTAGAGAGCTGTGAACTGGTTGCTGGCCTGAAAAGTACTCCACCACACACTCTATAGTTGGCGGTGTGACTACCGTTGATGTTGTTGTTGTTGCCATCGGAGAGCACTGAACGAACGAACCCAACACCGAAAGAAGAGTGTGCAGAAAGGAAAAAGCGAAAAAATACTTCTCCTATGTACATACAGAGAAAGAGAGACTACAACCAGGCGGACCGACGTTTCCCGTAAGGTTAGTCTATTGATTTTAATTGAAGCTGGTTTCAAGCCATGGCTGGCTGGCTGGCTGGCCTGACTGACTGGCAAAGGCAGCAGTAGCAGCAAAACCAGGCTATGAATGTGTATGAGAAGAGTGGTATTACATATACAATACATTATCGGGGTGTTTGTGCTCGCGCGACCATTATGATATAAACATTTCTCGACTGGTGCTGCTGCTGCTGCTGCTGCTGGCTGCTGATGTTGATATTGATGATTGTGATGCGAGAGTTGGCAGCGGCTTTTGCTTACTTTTCCGTTTCGTCGCTGCTGGCACCCATCCCTTCCTACCGTCGTATGACCCCTCGACGACGACGACGATTGCTTTTTCCCCGGTGGGATGGTGAATCCCATCCATCTATCCGTCCATAGTACCACCACCCTTCTCCGGTGGGCCCTGTCCCGAGGTTCTTGGGACTATAAGGGCATTATTGGTAGTAGATAGTCAGTGCCAGGGCCAGCGAGGGGTGCACTGGCGCAAATCCGGAGCGGCACAGGGAAGAGACTATTCGATGTGTTATTTTTTGTTTTATTTTTCCTTCAGAAAGAGCTCACGGCGTATTCGTCATAATAAATTCAATGGTCTTTCAGCCACTCGACGGAGGAATTTGCGACTATAGTTTACATTTCAGTTCTCGATTTGTGTATACAAACTTGGCTCTTTCTTTCACTACAGTGAGACGTTGCCAGTGGTTGAGTGGAGTTTACAATTCCCAAGCAAATCGCATAATCAGCGTGGTCGATTTGCGGGAAGTTCTTTCTGAAGGTGTTTTATTCCTTCGAGCACACACTATCGATTCGGAAAGCAATAGTAATAAAAGTGGAAGATTTGAAAACCCGGGACAGAACTCTACACCAAAAATTTCTGTAGAAATATTTTGAAGTTTAGTCAAGCTATTTTGACTATAATATAAATATAACTAATTGCACCCTTACATGAGGACGTGATTGGACCGAAACGTCGAAAAAATCATAAACTGCCGTTCTACGCCCGATTGTACCATGTTATATGGGATTCCCATACAACATGGGACAATCGGGCGTAGAACGGCAGTGAACTAGCTTTTCAATGGGCGATGTTAGAAAGAGTTCTAGGGAGTTGCATAGGGGTTTAAGGGTACTCTAAGAGGTGTTTCAGATCATTTCAAAGGGGCACCACAGGCTCTCAGGAGGGTTTCAGAGGCGTTACAGGGAATATCACAGGTTTTAAGGTGAGCTTCAGAGGTGGGTTTAAAGGTGTTTCAAGAAATTTCAGAGGGCTCTTTACTGGCTTCCAGACTAGTTTCAGAGGATTTCAGTCTTTCTGAATGTTTTAGGGGGCTTCACAGGCTTCAAGAGCGTTCCAGTGAGTTTCAGAGGCGCTTCAGGATATTTTATGGATTGTCAGAACAGAAGGGATTTAAGACGCTTCAGACTCAATTGCTTCCAAATGTTTATTTGTAAGTTGTTATGTAGATCAGATATCTGCAATGGAGCAAGAGATCAAAATAAAACTTCTGGCTTCCGAATTGGAATTACATGTCATTAGTATAAGAAATTAAAACATTGATCCATTTTATTTGTTTATTTGTTGTGTGTCCATCAACAGGCAGCAACCTGCCCCAATGATGTTTGGTGTTAAATTATATACATAATACAAAGAGAAATATGCTAGCAAACGAAACAAAAGACATGTCAAAAGGTAAAATACAAGCTTAAATTCTAACACAGACGTAGTCAATAGTTTCTACTGTTAAAAAACGAAGAGAATCTCCGACGAAGAGTTTCCCGGGCCAGATGGAAATCGAAGATTGATGCGACTCTGTTGAAAATCCGTTGCAACCCGTGGATAGCGCCGTGCATCGCATAATTAGATCTTCGTAGAGGCAATCTTAGTGAAATGCTATTGCGAAGTGCACGTGGCTGAACGTTCAAATGTATTTGTTCCAGGATTGTCCCACAGTCTATACGTCCTTGTAGCGTGTCTGCAATCATCAGTGCTCTGGTCGTTTCTCTACGGTTATGGAGCAACTCGAGATCGATTAAACGACAGCGGTGTTCGTAGCTCGGTAAACGAATCGGATCCCTCCAAGGCAACTTTCGAAGCGCGAAACGGAGAAAGCGACGTTGGACAGATTCAATTCTTTCGGAACCGTTGCAGTAAGCCGGGCTCCAGACTGCAGAACAGTATTCAAGAATGGAGCGCACTAGGGAGCAGTAAAGAGACTTCAAGCAATGGATGTCGGAAAAATTCTTCGCTACTCTGAAGATAAATCCCAGAGCTCTGGAAGCTTTGTTGACCGTATACGATACATGCTGGTGGTATGTCAACTGGGAGTCCAGTATAACGCCTAGATCTTTGATATGGTTTACTCGCTCGATAGTGACGCCAAGCATGCTGTAGTCGAAGAGAACCGGCTTCTTTCGTCGAGAAAACGTGATGACGGAGCATTTCGTAGGATTGACAGTCATTCGGTTCAACAAGCACCAGTTAGTGAAAAGTTCAATCTGCAGCTGAAGAAATTGACAGTCGGCAAGGGTGTGAATCTTGAGGAACATTTTGAGGTCGTCGGCATACGATAATCGGGGTCCTTCAATGATAAGATGGACATCGTTGAAATACAGTAGGAAGATCACCGGTCCCAGGTGGCTTCCTTGAGGAACACCGGAAGAAGCGTGAAAACGTTCTGATCTGAAATCTCCTATGGATACCATCAGTTGACGATTGGAGAGATACGACCGGAACCAGCGCAAGATATTACCACTGAGGCCGAATCTGTCGAGTTTAGCGATAGCAATGTCGTGGTCCAGCTTGTCGAAAGCAGCAGATAGGTCTGTGTAGATGACATCGGTCTGCACGTGTTCATTCATACTTTCGATGATATACGATGTGAGGCACAATAAATTGGTGGTGGTAGAGCGGCCGGCCAAAAAGCCATGTTGATCGGGGCAGAGGTGTTGCTTGCAGTGCGAGATGACAGGCTCCATAACGACCAACTCAAACAGCTTTGAAATAGAGCTCAGAGCCGCGATTCCTCGGTAGTTGTTCACATCGCGTTTGCTTCCCTTTTTGTGTACTGGAAACATGAATGCAATTTTCCAGCAGGAAGGGAAAATGCCACTAGAAATCGACATTTCGAATAAACGGTGGAGTGGTGCTAGCAGGTGGGAGATGTGCTCTTTCAGGAACACGGAAGGAATACCATCCGGCCCTGGGTTGAAAGACGACTTTAATTTGGAAGCAGCTCTAGCAATCGCATCAGCTCGAATGTCCAAACCACTCATCGTTTGACCGGAAAGAGGAACATTGCTGGCTGCACGTCTAACTTGGGCGTCGGTAATGATTTCGTTGTTGTACACGCTTGCAAATTTATCGGCAAACAGTTGACAAATTTCCGGAGTAGAAGAAGCAGTTATCCCATTCAACTCCATCGAGGAAGGAAGGCCAGATTCCTTACGTTGTTCGTTGACGTATTTCCAAAAAGACTTAGGCTTGCGTTTGAGTTTGAGTTCTATACTTCGCTGGTACCGAGAGAAACAATGTCGGCTCAAGCTTTGATAAACGTTATTAATTCTTACGTAGTGATCCCTAAGACAAAGCGAACGATGCTTGGAAAATTTCCTCAGAGCCGCTCTTTTGATTGATTTCATTTTGCGTAATTCACTGGTTTGCCAGGGAGGCCGAGGATGTTCACTATGGATATTCTTAGGTACATGTCTGTCGATGACATATGCCAGGACATTTAGGAACGTTTGAGCGGCTTCATCCACATCGCTAGGGTCGAGAACAGTTTCCCAGTCAATACTTCTCAGCACATTAGAGATGCTGAGATGGTCGGCTTTTTGAAAGTTGTACGAAACGGTAACTGGGCGGGTCTTGAAATCAGAGCTGCAAGCTTCGACAGAGATGAGCAGTGGAGGATGATAACGGACGACTTTCACCAACGCGCAAGGTGCCTCCGAGATGATTGGCGCAGTGTCTCTGCAACTCACGAAACAAAGGTCCAGACTGCGGTAATTCTCGTTGACGACGGGATTGAATTGAGCCAGCGTTGCAGCACTGTAGCTGTCTAAAAGATTCGTCGCAGTTGCATGGAATGACGAGCGTTCGGGGTCGGGATAGAGAAATCCGTCGTGCGAGGGCTTCCATGAAATGTGCGGAAAGTTGTAGTCGCCCATAATGAGAATTTCATCAGATGTAGTTGCGGTCTCCATTACAGTATAGACAGATTTACAGTGTGCCTCGATGAGTTCGGCATCGTGTGCTCGGTTGGGGGCAATATACAATGAGCAAAGAAAAATGGTTCGATTCATCAATTTGACCGAAACCCAGACTTGCTCCAAGCAATTCCACATATCGTTGGCAAGAGCCTTCGCGTCGAGCTCGCAGCGGACCGCCACGAGAACGCCGCCTCCGCTTAGTTTGTTACTATTGCGAGAATTTCGGTCACAACGAAAAACTTCGTAGTCGGGGCCGAAAATCTGACCTGAAAGCGTTCTGGAATCGAGCCAGGTCTCAATTAGGACGATAATATCGTAGCTGGTATCCGATGCGGCTAGGCGATACTCGTCGATGGATGTATTCATGCCGCCGGCGTTTTGGTAGTAGATAGCGATGTGTTGTTTAGTCCTTGTTGCAGAATTGCCAATGTCCCTGGAAATGTTGTGTGCATCAGGTGCCGATTGAGGGTTCGTTAAAGGATGTGGGTACTCGCCTAGGTCAGGTTGCTGGAAGACCCTCTCCCCACTTCCGAACGCAGGACCGGAACGGCTGTGATGAGCGTGGACTGCGAGTGGCGCGACTGCGTCGGAGGGATCGAGGGCTTCCATGAAGCTTTCTACGTTGCGTTCCGGTTGTCCTGTAGCGGCGGCAGAGGTCAAAGTATGGCCTTCGGTGCTTCCAGTGGGTGCAAAAGAAAGCGTTTTAACATTGGGACACGAATGCTGCGCTGCATCGCCATGTTCCCTGAAAGTCGGGCATTCGTCAAGTGCGGATTGAGAGTTCGCTAAAGAATGTGAGTACTCGCCTTGGTCAAGTTGCTGGAAGACCCTCTCCCCACTTCCGAACGCAGGACCGGAACGGCTGTGATGAGCGTGGACTGCGAGTGGCGCGACTGCGTCGGAGGGATCAAGGGCTTCCATGAAGCTTTCTATGTTGCGTTCCGGTTGTCCTGTAGCGGCGTCAGTGGTCAAAATATAGTCTTCGGCGCTTTCAGTGGGTGCAAAAGAAAGCGTTTCAACATTGGGACACGAAAGATGTGCTGCATCGCCATGTTCCCTGAAAGTCGGGCATTCGTCAAGTGCGGATTGAGAGTTCGCTAATGATTGAGAATACTCGCCGTGGTCAGGTTGTTGGAAGACCCTATCCCCACTTCCGAACACAGGACCGGAACGGCTGTGATGAGCGTGGACTGCGAGTGGCGCGACTGCGTCGGAGGGATCAAGGGCTTCCATGAAGCTTTCTACGTTGCGTTCCGGTTGTCCTATAGCAGCGGTAGTGGTCAAAATACGGCCTTCGATGCTTTCAGTGGGTGCAAAAGAAAGCGTTTCAACATTGGGACACGAAAGATGCGCTGCATCGCCATGTTCCCTGAAAGTCGGGCATTCGTCAAGTGCGGATTGAGAGTTCGCTAATGATTGAGAATACTCGCCTTGGTCTGGTTGATGGAAGACCCTCTCCCCACTTCCGAACGCAGGACCGGAACGACTGTGACGAACGTGGACTGCGAGTGGCGCGACTGCGTCGGAGGGATCAAGGGCTTCCATGGAGCTGTCTACGGTGCGTTCCAGTTGTGCTGTAACAACAGAAGAACTACAGATCAAATCGGTTCCACTATTAAATATAACATCAATGGATGCGATGGGAGATATTTCAGCGTTGCAACACGGAAGCTGCGCTGCACGATCGTTGGTTTCTCTGAAAGTCAGATTTTTGTCAGGTCCGAATTGAGTGTTCATTAATGTATGTGAATACTCGCCTTGGTTGAGTTGCTGGAAGACCCTCTCCCCACATCCGATCGCAGGACCGGAACGGCTGAGGTGAACGAGGGCTGCGAGTGGCGCGACTGCGTCGGAGGGATCAAGGGCTTCCACGATGCTTTCTACGGTGCGTTCCGGTTGTCCAGACTGGGAAAGGTGAGAGGCTCTATCACCGAGCTCGACGACAGCATTGGAGTGACTATGATGACAGATAACAGCATGTGCAGGCGGGTCAGGTAGAATTGGAGTTAGCGGTTGGCTACTGAGTCGCATATAGGTGTCGAGAACGACGAAGTCCCGGGCGCGGGGGACACCAGGATAGTAGGCGTGTTTGGTCGCGGAAGCCACAAGTTTTTTGATGTGTTATCTTCGAACTCGCGGAACAAGATTCCTTTCGGCCAGGTATCAGCGCTTAGCGCAACATCGCGGAGCTTGGGGTCAATACCGACTTTGTATGAAATAAAGTTCAGACGACTGCAGTCCAATCCTCGTTTGACGAGTGGAACCGCCTTGACTGTTTCTTCACATTGCAGGCAATCCTTCACAAGCTTTTCAATCGCGTCTGGTTTGACGCTGGGATGAATGCGCGACAGATATAACCAAAACAGTTCAACGGGCTCGGGCACGGTAAGTACGCTTGCGTTGTCGACTATCTTAGTACCGCCAGTTAAAGGTTTGGTAGAGACCGACCCTTCATCACGGCGTCTTTTCAAGGGAGGTTGACGAGCGGGACCACTTTGTTCGCGAGTCGGAGTTGAAATTGATGGACTTATGCATCTGGAAAGCTGAGCAATTTGCTGGCCTTGTTTAGCCAGTTCGCTCCTAATCTCGGCGTGCGCGGACTCTTGCTTCTCGGTAATAGCATTAATCACATCGCCGAACGATGTCACAACAGATTTGAATCTAGCCATCCTTATCAACTTCCTGCAGTCCTCGCAAGTCCACAATAAGTGAGGACTTTCGTGGACGATCTTCACAAACGATTTATTAAGCTTTCCGTGCGTGCATTTCAGATGAACCATCCTGTCGCAAAAGGCCATACAGGTGATAAACTCCTCATCACATTTGATTACCTTCGCGCAATGATCACATGCATTTGGCGACGACATGTTACGGTGGGGATGCTCTAATGCCAAAGTACGGTAGCCAGAAAAGTGTAGATAGCGAACGATCGGGTAAGGCAAATCTACGGTTGCTCGAAAAGTGCAGTAAGGGTACAGGAGCGAGAATGCACGACGACAGAACACCACAGGTTCACGGAACGATTTTTGAGATGATCGATACGTCGCTTTAGCCACTAACAAGGAGAATCCTCCACAACACTAATGTTCACAATCAAGTAGAATATGCGAAAACACAAAGTTTAAAATAAATAGCGAATTTGTTACAAAAAAAAAACGCGAATAAAATCACGAACGAAACGTAAACAAACCAGCTAGTATGGCAGTGTGTACAGAGAGAGGAAATTACATATTACTTCGAGTTCAAAGTGTCTGAAGTGTCTGTAGAATCGGTTAAGGAAAAATGCTACTGCCAAGAGCTGCCAAAACAATAGCGCCATGATGATATGTGTATAGTCAAATTGTATGAAAAACATCCATTTTGTTCGGATTTTGTTCGAAGAAATCGACAAATAATGAAAATGTCATTAACATGTTCCAATACATTCATTTAGGCTAAAACTAGCTGACTACTATGATTTGGCAAATTGCCAGGTATTTCAAAATCTAGTCCACTATGTAACGCTTTTAGATTCGATGACCTTTACTCAAGGGGTCGTCCATAAATGACGTAGCTTTTGGGGGGGGGGTTGGGACGAAGTGTGACGATGGGGGGTAGGGGTTTATGATGTGCTACGTTGCTTTCTACTAGGCCTATTGAAAAAAAATATTTCATAATTAATAACAATTTTACTTGCATTAAGTATCATTATCCAGTCACTAAAAAAAATATTGCATGATTTTTTTTTCATTCACAGTAATGTAAATAACAAATAATGGATAAACAAAAAATAAATGCCGGCTTCATTTCATAAGGCATGCAGCTATCGGACGCAACAATTGTATCTGAGAAAGTGGTTTTGAAATCCTGCGTAAAGAATAATGTATTGTGTTTGCAGACAAAAATCAATTTCGCTTAAATGCTTCTCAAGACCAATAGTTTACTGCTTGCTATAGGGCACTGTACGCCGCTAAGGTTGCAAAGGATTTTTTTCTAAGTTTTTGGCATTACGGTTTTATTCCAGGAATTCCTTATATACTTTCTACAGGACTTTCTCGAAGAATTCATCCAATAATTTCTTAAGGAGCTCCTCTAGCAATTTGTAAGGAATTTCTCATTGTGTTCCTTATAGGTTTTCCCGACAGGAGAAGGATAACATTTCCACAGGAATTCCTACTGGGAATCCCAGAAAAAAACTTCTGAAAACATTCCAAAAGGATCTGGAGGAATTTCAGAAGGAATCCCTGAAGGAACTTCCAGAAGAATTTTAGAAGGAACTCCTGGAACAATCTTGAAAGGAAATAGAGAAATTTTAAAAGATATTTCGTGAGGAGTACCTGGAGCAAATCTAGATGAAGCTTTCGGAGAAATCTTGAAAAAACTTCTGGAAGAATCTCCTTCTAATATTTGTTGATTGTCAAAAGGAACTCCTGGTTTAATTTCTGAAGAAAGCACAAAAGAAAATATTGAAAGAATCCCGTAAAGAATTCCTGAAGGAATCCCGGAAATAACGTTTGGGGAATCGCGGAAGATTATCTTAACTCCTGAAGAAATCTAAGAAAGAAAATCCTGGAGGAATTCCAGAAGCAGCTATGGGAGGAATCCTAAAAGGGATTCCTCGCAGAATTCTAAGATATCCTGGAGGAATCCTGGATGAAGTGAAAGGAGGGATGCCGGAAAAAGGAGGACTGTGACTGGAGGAGTCACAAAAAAAACATCTTTGATGAATCCTAGAAGGAAGTCTTCGAGGAATCCCAGAAGAATCCAGGAAAGAATTCCTGACGGAATCCAAAAAAGAACACCTGGAGGAATCCCAGAAGCAACTCCTGGGAGGGTTTTGAAAGAATGCCGAAGGGGTTACCTGCCGAGGTCTTGGAATGAATATCTGAGGAAACCAAGAAGGAACTCCTGGAGGAATCCCGAAAGGAACTTCTTTAGGAAACACAGACAGAAGTTCTGATGGAATCTCAAAAGAAATTCCGGTTAAAATCCCTGTAAAGATGTCCAAAGAAACTGCTGGTGGAAGAGAGGAGAAGAAAACCTTGAAAAAACTCCTGAAGGAAACCATGGATAAACTTTTATAAAAACCTTAGAAAAAAAAAACTCATGGAGAAATCTCAGAAGGAGCTTTTGGGGGAATCTAAGAAGGAACTCCGGAATGAACTATTGAAGGGATCTTTGAAGGAACCCCTGAAGGAATACAATAAGGAGAAATTCTCTAATGGAATCCCAAAGAAAATTGATGGAGAAATCCTAGAAGGAAGTGCTGGAGGAACTAAATAGGGAGACATTTTCAAAAATGGGAATTTCAAAAGAAACTTCTCAAGGAATTCCAAAATGAACTGCTGTAAGAATTTTAGAAGAAACTCCTGCAGGGTCCTTCGAAAGTCGTGGTGAATTTTATTCAAATGAAACCAATTTGATATTCTTAATAGATTTATTAGTGAGCAAACTAATATCTCCGGAAGAGCTTCTATGGTGTATTGGGAGCATCAATTTCTGGTTCTTCGGCATCAATCAGAACGATGGGCGGTTTATTGAGTCATTAGCTCTGATGATAATCTCCACTGGTTGCACCTATGGTCTTGATGTCGGCGATCTGAACCTGGCAGTCGGCAATGTTTTCTTGCTATTGTTTTTTTTTTTCATAACATTCTATTAACATTCAAGTTTAAATTGAAATCAGAACTAAGTTCGAGTTTTTTAACATCATGAAAATTTCGTTGAGGGGTGGGGGGGGGGGTGTTTAACAAGCTACGTCATTTATAGAGGGGAGTATCTGACTTTATGACGAAATGCTACGAGGGGGGAGGGGGTATTAAAAATCGCTTAAAAAAGGTACGTCATTTATGGACGCCCCCCAAGGTAGCTTTTGAAACCACTTAAAGTTTGTCAATTAATTCACTATTTTATAGATCGTAGTTACCTGAGGCTGTATGATTATGAACCATAATATAAAGCCCTTAGAGATTACAAGTTACAAGTTGAAGAGCTTCAAATAGAGATCGAACTCGCCATTTGGTAACACTTAGTTTCATAGGGCTCTGAAAGCAAGAATTTCATTCATAATGCTCCAACAAATCACTGATTGGGCTTACAGATCCGATTGCCCATACTCCAGGGAGTTCTTGGATGCTCTTAGACAGTCATTGAACTCACAGCTAGGGAGGGGGCTTCACAGGCTCTCGGCTGACCTCCAGAGGGGGTTTCCAAGGCAATTCAAGAAGTATCAAAGGAGTCTCACTCAGGGTGTTTACAGGCTTCAGATGAGCTAGAGGATTTTTTAAGGGCTCTAAAGGCGTACAAAGGTGATTCAGGGGGTTTTGGAGAGGGCCCCGGGGGCTTTACAGGCTTTCCAATGAGGTTCAGGCCGGCATTTTAGAGGCCTTTCAAAGCGTTCCTTGAAGTTTCAGAGGAGTTCCCGGGAGCTTTAATGAGCTACACAGCTTCAGGGGATTTCAGCAGTGTTTCAGTGGGTATTAGATGAGTTCCCGAGAGTTTAAGGACTTTCAGGTTTATTTAGAGGGGCTTCAGAAAAGCTTAGAGCCTTTTTAATGCGTTTCAAGGTGTTCAATAGATTTCAGAGGGGTTACCGGGGATTTTAGAGGGCTTCACAGCTTTAGGGGGTTTCCAAAGGTTTTTCAACGCGCTTTAAGAACGTTCCTGAGAGTTAATAGGCTTTATACGCTTTCAGGTGAGCTTCAAGGACGTTTCATGGAGTTTCAGAGGCTCTTCAAGATGTTTCAGGGTTGTCAAAAGTGGTTCAAAATGCTTCAGACTTATTACGCTTGTAGATCCGATGAACTATACTCCTGGGAGTTCTCGGATGCTCTTAGACATACATTGAACTCACAGTTCGGAAGTTATAGGGGGCTTCACAGATTTTCGAATGAGCTGCAGTGGGAATTTCAAAGGCATTTCAAAAACATTCAAAAGGGTCTTATGGTACATCAGGGTGGTTTCAAAGGGGTTCCAAGGGCGGAGAAAAGTGATTTGGGTGGGTCTCAGAGAGGTTCCCGGGGCTTTACAAACCTTTGGGTGAGCTTCAAGAGGCTTTTAGAGGCATTTTAAAGCATTTAAGGGGGTTTCAGAGGAATTCCCGAGAGTTTTAGATAACTACACACGAACTGTTTCAAGGTGTTTCAATGTGTTTCAGTTGTTTGCGGAATGGTTCCCGATAGTTTTAAGGCTTCTGGGGCAGACTAGTTTAGAGGCGTTTCAGAGTGTTCAGCGGTTTTCAGGAAGGATTCCGCGGGTTTTAGAAGGCTTTATAGGTTTTCAAGTTTCAAGGACGTTTCAGAGGTATTTCAAGATGTTTCAAGGGGGTGTCAGAAGGGCTTCAAGACGCTTTAGAATCATTATCTTCAAGAGTTCTTGAAGATACTCCAAGCGACATTTACTTCACCACTTGATAGATCGTAGTCACCTAAGGTTATGTGAGTATGAATCCATAATTAAGAGCTTTTATAACTTTTAGAACTTGTTATGTTTGTAAGTCCGACGACATGTACTCAAAACAATTCCAGGAGATCTTTGAACAGACACTGAAGGCGTTATTAGGAAGATGTATGCACGCAACTCTTAGCAACCTACAGACGTCAGTCATTTCGACCCTGACAACTCTGACTAGCGATATCAGACAAATACTAAATAAACTATCCAGTATCACGTAAACACAGAGTTCTAGCACTTTCATAGTGACGTCTTTTTGATTTTCAAATAATTTGTATATCAAAATGTAATATATATCAATATATCAATAAGATCTAAGATTGATACATGGCGATCTACATTAATGTTGTAACGTTTTACAGGCTCTAAGTATTATTCGTCTAACACATCATTCAACAGAAATTTGTTTATTCATTACAGTGCATATGTTTGTCAAGCAAAATGTTCTGGGGTTATCACGAAGAAGAAAGTACTGAACTCAAGACAAATAAATTTCATGAAACTCTCATCCTAGTTACTCAGCCTTCAGCTCTGGCCAGCTAGTTCAAACGAGCATAACCGTTCATCTGGAATATTTGAACACAATTTATCTTATTTCATGCCAATCATTCACTTATGGAGCATGTATGAAGCTCTTTTGCTGAGACATTTCACGGAACCGTCATTCACGTCTACCAGAGGCAGCTCTTCGTTGTCAGGCAGGCCCCATTATAAGCGCGACTATTATCAAACTAGTGCAGCCTCTTCTCCCATCCACAGCAACCTCCTCCACCGCCATCAGACGACATTTTTACTGCGACTGGAATCATCCAACCTCTTTCGGTGTCTCCCTCCTCCCGGTCGCTCGTCATCATAAAAACCGTCGAGGAACAACCTCTTCAGCTGATGGAAGCTCGTTTTATAATGAATGTTTAACCAGAATTCCTCCTCGGTTCACCTCGTCGTCGTTGTCGTCAGCGGTGGCAGCAGAGCACACTGCTGGTCCCGCAGCGTTCCCAGCAAAACAGACAAACGAAATCTGGCAACTCTGCACCTGCTACCACCGATCTCTCCAGTCCAGTAGGACCATCCGTACCGCACGTACGTACAATTCCGGATGAGCTCGAACCTCGAGCAAAACGAGGCGAGCGAGGGTGGCCATGTGTTGGTCTCTCTCCTGGCGGCCGCACCAACACCAGGGCGGCCACCGTAATGGAAAAGTTTCTACCCGCCAGCCAGGAGTAGCCGCATGATGAGCGCGCAGTCAAAGTCGCAGTCAGGCTGCCAGAGCGAGAAGGAAGCTCCCTCTGTGGCCGTACTTCGGTACACACGACCGTCGTCTTCGTCGTCGTCGTCATACGGTGACGTGTGCGGGAGAGATAAAGTTGAATGAAACAAAAACGTTCCGCGGGGATACACTGGAGTGAAGGGGTTGGGGGGCTCCCGAAGGGGGGAAAAGAGGAAACTTTTTTTTATTATACTCACATTTCTGTACGTGTTGTGTAGCTGAAGATGGCAAACAGGCAATCAAGCTAGCTGGCGAGGTGAGGTTAGGTTCTTTTTCTTCGCCGTGGCCTTCTTCGTTCGATTCCTCACATCTTCTCCGTGCTGCTCTCTTTCGCTCCTTTTTGCCTCATCATCTTCATCATGGCACAGTGGTACCGTCGGAGGCCAAAATTATAAGATTTTTTTTCTGACTGCAGTTTTTATATTTTTTATAAATGAATTATGATCTTGAGAATGGAGGAAACCTATACTTCTATGGGCTTTCACCACATATGTTGTACGGGAACGTAAATGATGTTAAAAAATTGAAACTTTTAAAATCTGTCCCAAAATTACATGATTTTTGTGGAGATTCCTTCTTGTGGTACAGTATAAAAAAGTAAATTATCGAATAATTCCTAAGGATGATAATCCGAATTGATGTTTTACTTCCAAATGCAAGGCACTAAGAAGGGATACTGGGTGTTTCATACTAATAGGAATGTGAGATAGATACATGTTTACTAGAGTGGATCAACGTACGGACACATTTTGTCACATTCAATCAGATCAAAGTCTCTCAGGTGCCATTTGGGATTTGAAACAACTACTGTGTAAAATTATGGTAAGAGATAGGATACCTGAAGGAAATACTACACAAATACCTAGAGGAATTTATGGGGAACCAAACCCCCAGAAAAACTCTTCCCAAGCAGTTGGACTTCTGAAAAAAAGAAATACCATGGAAATCATTGGTAGGAACTACACCTCTTGGAAAATTCCAGGATACCAATGCTGATTTTTCAATATTTCTTACTCGAGTCCCCTAAGGAATATGTTCAGAAAGTCAGTTTGAAATTCCTTCAGAGTTTCCTCTTTTCTTTAGAATCTTCTCTAGAAATTCTTGCTAGCAAATGTTTAAGTAATTTATACGCATTTTTCTAGTTTTCTCCAGGGTTTCCTTCAACAGATTATTTCTTGTGTTAATACTAGAAGCTGAAATCGTAGATAATGGTCTGCTTTAGGTATACTGGGATTAGGGTGGCTCAATCTCTGCAGGCAGTCATGGAGGAATTCCAGAAGGAGCTCCCAAATTAATCGCAGAAAGAACTCTAGGAGGAATCTGAGAAGAAATTTCCGTAGGAAAATAAGAAGGCAATTATGGAGGATTTAACCAGGAACTTCTGAAGTTATACCTGAAGAAATTCATAGAGGATTATCACTTTGCAGCAGGCGAATTCGTAGGTATTTTCACCTAGTTCACCTAGTAGTCCTTTAAATCCCGGAAAAAGTACTTCTGAAGACTTTCCAAACTTTATAGAAATCTCAGAAGAAATCATAAAAACAGTTCCTGGAAAAAACTCCTGGAAGAATCACAGAGGGAACTTCAGAAAGAATCCTGGATAGACCACTGGGAAAATAGCTTGAGCTTGATTGACCGCCCGTAGATGCTACTTCAGTATCGAAAGACCAGCTACACTAACACAAGGAACCAATGAGATATCTGGGGACTAGCAGGCATCTTCAGTGTGTGAGCGTTGGTGAGCTTCTATTTTTAGGCGAAAATGACACCTGCCACATCAGGTTTCAGGGTAAGGAAGTGATGATCGCAATCGTGTGTATCCACATCTGACCGAATATACCTCTGCGTCAGCACAAATTCATGCGGATGTCCGAGTGCTGGTGGGACTTGGTTGGCAGAAGGTTCACACATTGGTGCGTAAATACCAGCGTAAAGTGATAGAATTGTGTGTTTTTATTAAGATGTGCGGCACAGTTCGCTTGATTGCATAACTTGTAGGCGTTATCTAATAGGATTGAGGCACTGTGCTTCGAAAGTTTGGAAGGAAGGGAAACGGCTTTTTCAACCCGTTTCTGTTCTAGCGATGGCTATGAACATGTGAATATACATGAGTTGTATATGTAGAGAGGAGGGAGAAAGTATATAGAAAGATAAAAAGTAGAAGGAAAGGGACGGGCCAGGGATTGATCCCAAGACCTTCTGCATATGAATCAGAAGCGATAGCTACTAGACCACCAAGCCCGTCATGGATAGACCCCTGAAAAAAACATTAATTAAATTGCCCATATCAAATCGCGTTTAAGTTTTACAGAGTCACTTCGGAATTTATTCGGAATCTCAGAAAAAAATTCTTGAGAAATCCCAGAAGCCTCTTGTCTTGTAAAATGACGGAGTGAGTTCCAGAAGGAACTGGTATTGCGGTAGAAATCACGGTTGATTTTTTGAAGGAACTCTTGGATAAATCCCAGAAACAACTCCCGGTCATTTTTTGAAAATCTCCACAAGGAACTCCGGGAGGTATTCGTAAAGGAACTCCTGCGGGAATCGTTGAAGGAGCTTCTGCAGAAATCCAAGAATGACTCCAAGAAACTCCTATAAGGAACTTCTTGACGAATCCTATAAGAAATTTTTTGAGGTTCCCAGAATGAATTCTTGAAGGAACACCAGAAGAAATTGCTGGAGTGATTTCAGTGGGGCGTCCCTCGAAGGAATCTCTGGAGAAAGTTTAGAAGGAACTCTTAAATCAATCACTGGAGGCACTCCTGCAGGAATTCTAAAAAGAGCTCCTGAATGAATCTCAGAAAAAAAACTCTAGGAGGAAACTAAGAAGAAACTTCCGTAGGAAAATCAGAAGGAATTTATGGAGGAATTCAGAATGAACATCTGAAGGAATGCCTGACAAAATTTATGGGCTCACTCTGAAGCAGGCGAATGCGCGGAAATATTTTTACTAACTGAATTTCACCCAGTAGCCCATGGCTGTATATTTAAAGTTAAATAAATAATAAATAAAATTGACGGTCATTTTAAAGTGATGGAGACGTATGGTAATTTCATACAAATATGTGCATAAAACTATAATGATACTTAATGTTTATAACATATAATTATCATATATATAAAAGTCCAGCGTTGTCTGTATGTCTGTCCGTAACGCTTTGAAATGTTTCATTGAAATGTTTCACCATAGTTTAATCAAATCTATAAAAAATACGAGATCTTTCTGGATGTGTTATTACTTTTCAGGAATAATAAGAACCTTCTGGAATGTTCTGGAACATCTATATTCTAAAGATTCCAAGAACTTTCTGGGTGTTGCTGAAGGTTCCAGAAAAAAAATAAAAAGAACGTTCTAGAATGTTTTGGAGTATTGAACGTCTTAAAGTTTTGAGAATCTCCTTGAAGTTTCTGGACGCTTCAAATGAAGGGGAAGAACCATCTGCAGCATTATGGAACATCTTATTCTTCTTCTTTTTCTTGGCGTAACTTTTCAACTGGGACAAAGCCTGGTTCTCAGCTATGCGCTTCTTTTTATTAGCTCTACCGCAGTTATTAACCCTCTATTACCCAAATTTTTGATTTTGATCTAAATATAATTTTTCGTTATCTAAAATCGATTTAAACATGTTTTGGAAGATGATTCTTTATAATTCTCGATTTCGTGAATTTCAGTTTTTGATTTTTCTAATTTTTATTTTTGAACATCCCCACACTTTTATATTTTTCCTGGAAGCCTATTTGGGCTACGGATTTTTTGGAATGAAAACATTTTGAGATTTTATGATTATTGTTGAAATATATTTTTTTAAAATTTTTTTCTTATAAAATTTTATTTTCCGTGTTATTTTAAGGAAAATAATTTTAGAGTGTATTCGATCCCCTTAAACTATTAAACGAGGATAAAATGGTTTGGGAAAAATCTAAAATATGTGAATTCTAGCGATTCAATACAAAACAAACAATGACTTCTAAAAGGTGACCAAAACATCAATTTTTCAATGATTTAAAAAAATGTAAATACGCTTTAAAATACACCAAAAACCATTTTGAGATATACAAAACAGTCCTAAATATCAGCCAAAAATATAAAAATTTTGATTTCCCACGAAACAAAAATTACAAAAACGATCAAACTATACCCCGTCTAAAGGCGGAGTTGGGTATTAGAGGGTTAACTGAGAATTCCCTCTTCTAATGACCACTTATAAGTGGTTAAACTTTTTAGAAAAGAATGTTCTTCTAGAATGTTCTCCACATCAAACCTAATAAAATAAAAAAAAAAACTTAATGGAAGTAAGGAAACAAAAAAAAAAACAAACTTTTTCAAATGTTCTAGAAAATAAAAATCTCTAAAATTTCCAGAAACCTCCTGGAACCTCGAGAACTTTCTGGAAGTTAATGATCGTTCAAGAAAGAATAAAGGACCTTTTGGAATGTTC